>NW_011446544.1:0-677 GCF_000754665.1 Bison bison bison | reverse complement strand
GCAGACAGCTCTCTCGGCATCCAAGCTCCCACTGGGGAAATGAAACTCACTGGGGTGTTTTGATTGAAGGTGCAGTTTAAACACATCCACCTGGAGGAAATAGAATCACAAGATTTATTATTACAGATCCCAGAAGCAAAGATGCTCAGTGAGCAGGAGAAGGGCGGTCCTCCGTCCCAAGTCACCAGCAAGCAGGAGGTGAATGCTCAAAGAGGGACTTTGCACTAAGCCAGCAGTTTCTTGAATTTCTGAATGAGACCTGCCTTCTGATCCTAAGGGACAGTGGAACTGTAGGAGCTGGAGCTGGAAAGGGACCTGGAGATCAGAATGCCTGCTCTGTTATTCAGCATTTGTGTCTTTTGACCTTCAAAGAGCATTTACATTTTTTTGGTGAGTGGAATATCCCTCATCCCCATATGACTGTGTGTGTTTAAGACGCTGGTTGAAATATGGGTGCCATTTGCAGTAGATGCCGATTCAGTTTCATGGATTATGGTTTTGTGTGTGTGACCCATGGTTGTCATCAATCTACACTTACGGCTCATCATGGCTTGCCCTGGGGTACACAGAGTCTACAGGGGACACACGTGGTCTCTGTTCCCAATGGGTGGTGTGCCAGGGAATGAGTGAGTCAGAGGTAGACTAGCCTTCCTGGGCTTGTGTGACCAGAGAGGGCT
>NW_011446543.1:0-677 GCF_000754665.1 Bison bison bison | reverse complement strand
CTTGCTATTCTTTGGAACTCTGCATTCAGTTGGTATATCTTTCCCTTTCTCCTTTGCCTTTTGCTTCTCTTCTTTTATCGGCTATTTGTAAGGCCTCCTCCGACAACCACTTTGCCTTCTTGCATTTCTTTTTCTTGGAGATAGTTTGGTCACCACTTCCCATACAGTGTTACAAACCTCTGCCCGTACTTCTTAAGCACTCTGTCTACCAGATCTAATCCCTTGAATCTATTTGTTACTTCCACTGTATAATCATAAGAGATTTCATTTAGTTCATACCTGACTGGTCCAATGGTTTTCCCTAATTTCTTCATTTCAAGCTTGAATTTTTCAATAAGAAGCTTATGATCTGAGCCACAGTCAGATCCAGGTCTTGTTTTTGCTGACTGTATACACCTTCTCCATCTTCACCTGCAAAGAATATAATCAGCCTGGTTTTGGTGTTGGCCATCTTGTGATGTCCATGTATAGAGACATCTCTTGTGTTGTTGGAAGAGAGTGTTTTCTATGACCAGTACGTTCTCTTTAGAAAACAAAGCTAGCCTTTGCTCTTCATTTTGTTCTCCAAAGAAAAACTTTCTTGTTACTCCAGGTATCTCTTGACTTCCTATTTTTGCATTCCAGTCCCCTATAATGAAAAAGACTTTTTTTTTTTTTTTTTTGGGGGGGGGGGGGGG
>NW_011446542.1:0-677 GCF_000754665.1 Bison bison bison | reverse complement strand
CTGACCCTAACGAAGGTCTCCCTGTATGGTCTGGCCTCCCCTGACCTCTCTCTCCTCATTTCCCACTCTGGGCCTAGTTCCTTATATCCAGCCACAGGGGCCCACCCCCCTTCTGGCTCTGAAGGACCCAACCCCTTTCCCACATCAGGCCCTTTGCATCTGCATCCCACAGAAGGGGGAGGGCCACCTCCTCAGAGCTCTCCTGACCTCCCTGGTGAATTCAATCCTCCCTATTGTCCTCTCCCTGGCCTTTGTTAGTTTCCTCCTTCCCAGCATGAATCAGCGTTTCAAATACTGTTTCCTCATGTGCTTATTTATTATGCAAGGAGCTCAAAAGTAAGACCTGTGCTAGTTTTGTTCAAGCTGTATCTCTAGTTCCTAGCACCGGTTCTGGCCCACGGTTGATATTAAAGAATCTTAGATGCCCTCACAACTCTAGGCAGTGCCAACATAGACTGTACAAGCTGCACAGCACACAACCTATACAATGGCACGCAGGGACCCTGGCTGGAAGGTTAAAGGACTGGAAAGACCATCAGTACCGGGCACCGCCAGGGGCCAGGCTATGAGTGAAAGTCGTTCAGTCTTGTCCGACTCTTTGCGACCCCATGGACTGTACAGTCCATGGAATTCTCCAGGCCAGAATACTGGAGTGGGTAGCCTTTCCCTTCTCCAGG
>NW_011446541.1:0-677 GCF_000754665.1 Bison bison bison | reverse complement strand
CCACTGTGGAAAACAGTGTGGAAGTTTCTCAGAAAACTGAAAATAAAATTACTGCTTGATCCAGAAAATTCACTCCTGGGCATATATCTAGACAAAACTAAAATTCAAAAAGATACATGTACCCCTATGTTCATAGCAGCACTATTTACAATAGCCAAGACATGAAAACAACCTAAATGCCCATCAACAGATGAATGGATAAAAGGAGATGTGGTACATATATGTAATACAATGGAATACTACTTATCATAAAAAAGAATGAAACAATGCCACTTGCAGAAACCTCAATACACCTAAAGATTATCATACTAAGTGAAGTAAGTCAGAAAGAGAAAGATAAATACCATAAGATATATCAGTTATATGAAGAATCTAAAATATGACATAAATAACCTATCTACAAAGCAGAAACAGACTCACAGGCATAGAGAACAGACTTGTAGTTGTCAAGAGGGAGGTGGGGATGAGGGATGGATTGGGAGTTTGGGGTTAGAAGATGTAAACTATTATGTATAAAAAGGGTGGACAACAAGGTCCTACTGTATAGCAAAGGGAATTATATTCAATGTCCAAGAATAAATGAAAAGGGAACAGGACATAAAAAAGAATGTGTGTGTGTGTGTGTGTGTGTATATATATATATATATATATATATACACATTCATATACATATCTTT
>NW_011446540.1:0-677 GCF_000754665.1 Bison bison bison | reverse complement strand
TAATATCTTCTGCTTCTGTTAGGTCCATACCGTTTCTGTTCTTTATTGAGCCCATCTTTGCATGAAATGTTCCCTTGGTATCTCTAATTTTCTTAAAGCGATCTCTAGTCTTTCCCACTCTATTCTTTTCCTCTATTTCTTTGCACTGAGGAATGAGAAGATGAGTGCACGTTCTTCTCCTCTGCCATCTTGGACTTCAGGACAGTCTTATTTGGTTGATACTGTTATCCTCATTTGTAGATGGAGAGACTGAGGCAGAGAGATGTTATGTAACTTGTCTTGGGTTCCACAATAAGGGGCGAACCCTGCCGTGTCCCCACCCATGTTGCCTGAAAACATGTGGCCATCCAGACTTCTCCTCTTATTCACGTTCTACATTCATTCACCAGTGCATCCTATTGGCTTTATCCTCAAAATATATCCAGAAGTTTACCGTCTCTTATAGCCTTCCCTCTGCATGCTTGTCCTGCCACCTTCATGACTCACCTTGGTGACCGCAGTAACTTCCTGTTGCCCCCTGTGCAGCGTATTCTCGACATAGCGTCATTGAGAACTGAAGCTGGGAATCTCATCCTTCTGACACCTTTTCCCTCTCACTTAGGTAAAAGTTAGCTCACAAAATTCTACAGTGCTCCCTGTTTCCAACCGCCCACCCCACCCCTCTTCCTCCGCCTGCC
>NW_011446539.1:0-677 GCF_000754665.1 Bison bison bison | reverse complement strand
GAATATGAATATATATGTGTGCAGTTTATGTGTGTGTGTGTGTATGTGTGTATATATATTCCTAGCTCTAACAGCTAGAAGAGCCAAGAATCACATATCCCACTAGCAATGAGCACCTAGCATGTCCAAGTGCCTAGAAACTATTCCCCACTAATAAGAATCCAGGCTTCTTGGAGAAATAACTGATTTCAAGACTGAGGGTGGGTAAGTACAAAATAAGCTTGAAATGTCTTATGCCAGAAAGTAAGGAAATCCCCAAAATGATCAGCATGTGTCCTAAGAAACTAGCTTGATGCACCACCCTCCACTCACCAGTCTGAAAGTAGTTGAGCACCAAAATAATTAAATATAGTGATGAACTAACAAACCATTGGAAAAAAGTGATTCATGAGTCCATACCATTAGTAAAGAAGTGAATTAATTAATGGAGAGAGCTGAGGGCTCTTGCTCATTAAAGACTGTTGAGTGCTGACTGGTAACAACAGTTATCAGAGTAGCTGCCAGATTTGGGAAGTCAGCATTTTGCATGTTTCAGTAATGACTGGATCAGACTAGAATCATAAAATGCTTAATCTAGGGGGAATTTTTTTTATGACAATCAGAATATTCACATATTTATATGGCTTTAAAGTGGCTATCTATAAACTGCTTATTAATTGCAAGAGGAAAACAGTAAT
>NW_011446538.1:0-677 GCF_000754665.1 Bison bison bison | reverse complement strand
ATGAGCTGTAGCCCGCCAGGTTCCTTTGTTCATGGGATTTCCCAGGCAAGAATACTGGAGTGGATTGCCATTTCCTACTCCAAGGGATCTTCCCGATCCAGCGATCGAACTTGCATCTCATGCATTAGGAGGCAGATTCTTTATTACTGCACCACAAGGTACACCCTCTATTAATAATTAAGCCTAAAGAAGCTTTTTTGATAGATATAAAATAAAATTCCAAAGGGTAAGCACTGTGATTTCTTTCTTAGTGATACATAAAATAATGATATATTTCACAATCAATAGCATTTTCAATTTAATCAAATAGAATATTTTTTCCAGACATTTCTGAAAGTCTCATCAGCTCTACAAGACTATAAACTCCTTAACACTGTTATCCTTCTCTTTCACAGCTCACATCACCAGTATCCGAGCTGGGCACAGAATAGCTGTACAGTGTCTGTTGACTGGCTTTAGGTAGAGGCAAAGGCTGACTGTCATGGAAAGAGCCCAGAGTTAGAAAATCAGGAGACTGGACCAACTCTGGCAGTAACCTTAGCTAGGTCAGTAATAACCTTTCTGGGGCTTAGCTGCCTTACCTATAAAGCAAGAGGTAAACATAAAATATTATGTTACAGGTCCCTTTCAATGCTAACATTCCACTTAAAAAAAAAAAAAAAAAGACACATACAGTT
>NW_011446537.1:0-677 GCF_000754665.1 Bison bison bison | reverse complement strand
TTTCATGCATTGGAGAAGGAAATGGCAACCCACTCCAGTGTTCTTGCCTTGAGAATCCCAGGGACGGGAGAGCCTGGTGGGCTGCCGTCTATGTGGCAGAGAGTCAGACACAACGGAAGTGACTCAGCAGCAGCAGCACCAGGGGACATTCCACACACCACAGGGCAACTACGCCTGTGCACCACAATCAGTTACTGAGCCTGAGCTCTAGAGCCTGTGCTCCGCGACACGAGAAGTCACCACAACGAGAAGCCCCCACACACGGCGACTAGAGAGCAGCCCCCGCAGCAGGAGACAGCCTGAGGGTAGCAGTGAAGACCCTGCGCAGCCAAATACATAAACAAGTAGACATTTGGGATTGCTTATAATAGAAACAGGCAGAATAAAATCAAAGACAATTAAAAGAGAACCAAGGACACCAACAAGCAAACCAACAAACACCTACAAGGACGCCTACAAGTTTCTAACAAAGAGGAGAATAGGGTACGGATCTTTCATTATTATTGGAAGGAAATGCACCGGTTTACTGCAAAGAGTCAACCCTTAGCATTACCCTAAGTTTTTAAATGAATTTGATTATTCAGTAACATGGATTTGGAGAAGACTCCTGAGAGTCCCTTGGACTGCAAGGAGATCCAACCAGTCTCTCCTAAAGGAGATCAGTCCTGGGTGTTCAT
>NW_011446536.1:0-677 GCF_000754665.1 Bison bison bison | reverse complement strand
TAGTTGTAAATACCTACATTTAAAAAAGAGAGAAATATCTCAAATCAACAACATAACTTTCTACATTAAGAAGTGGGGGAAAGGGACTTCCCTGGTGGTCCAGTGGTTAAGAATCTGCCTGCCAGTGCAGGGTAGGCAAGTTCAATCCCTGGTCTGGGAAAAATCCCACAAGTGCCTAGGCAGCTAAACCCTTGCACCCTAACTATTGAGTCTGTACTCTAGAGCTGGGCTGCGACTACGGAAGCCCACATGCCCTAGAGTTCATACTCGACAGCAAGAGAAACCTGAGAAAAAGCCCATGGGCAGCAAGGAAGACCCAGTGCAACCAAAAATAAGTAAATAAAAATTAAAAAAAAAGAAATGGGGAAAAAGAACACACTAAACCCAAAGAAAGCAGAAGGAAACAATGTGTAGAGCAGAAATTAAGAAAAAAGCTTAGAAAAACAATAGAGGAAAAAACAAAAAGTTGGTACTTTGAATAGGTCAACAGAAGTGGCAAATCTTTAGTTAGACTGATCAAGAAAAAACAAGACTCAAATTATTAAAATCAAGAATGAAAAAGAGGACTTTGTGATTTATAATAAGAAATATGTACTTGGTCTTCATCAGGTTACTGACAACAGAACTTTTAAAACCTTCGGAATTTCCTAAGTGATTAGAAAGAACAATGAAAGGAG
>NW_011446535.1:0-677 GCF_000754665.1 Bison bison bison | reverse complement strand
CAGCGTCACAGTCAGTGGAACTGGCAGGGCAGGCCTAGAGCTGGGGTGGGCTATTCCTTTTGCACCAAGTAGGCCTTAAGTGTCCCGGGTCCAGTCAGGGCAGCAGGTTTCAGTGCTAAAGAGTCCTTCCCTGGGTGACTGTCAGGCAGCCACTCACGAAGAATCCCATCATCCTATATGTTCTTCTGAAGAGATTGGAAGACGCCTGCATTCTCTCAAGGTCTCCTCACTGCCCCATACTGCCTCCTCAACACCAGCTCAGTCTAATGACTTTTAAGGGTTTCAATATGGAGTTGTCCGTTCAAAAGATTGCAGGAAAAGAGCTCAGAGTATGAAGCCTCCTCTCAGGAAAGAAACTGAGGCCCTGGGGATGATGGGCACCCACTACTTTTTTAAAGAAGAATCACATCAGTTTTCCCCAAACTGAGACTTTTCAGCTGGAAACCATATACTTCTGCTCTGGCTCATTCTCCCTGATCCAGAGAATAGGGGCCTATTGAGCCCAAAGCTGGAGCACCCCTGTCCTAGAACTCATTCGCTTGGATCCTTGGTAGTTTTGTAATATGGAAGAACAAATGTGACTCCTTATTAGATCTGTTCTATTGCTTGTGCTGAGGCTGAAACTCCAATACTTTGGCCACCTCATGCGAAGAGTTGACTCATTGGAAAAGACTCTG
>NW_011446534.1:0-677 GCF_000754665.1 Bison bison bison | reverse complement strand
GATAAGATAATACAGGCAGAATGTAAGATGGTGCTTCCAGGCCTAGCCTGTTCCATAAACTCCAGTTTACTCACTTGACTTATTTCTGGAATGGTATATACAACACTGTGGTAAACACCAGTCAAAAATTATCAGCAAAGGCTGTTCAACATGGTGCACATTCTTACCACACACATAATACAGACTGGACATTACCGAGTCAGGAGGTCCATGCTGCTGTGAGACCATATAAAGGGGACTTTTTCTTCTAACTTTTTATTTTATATTGGAGTATAGCTGATTAGCAATGTTGTGATAGTTTCAGGTAGACAGGCAAAGGACTCAGTCATGCATACACATATATCCATTCTCCCCCAAACTTCCCTCCCAAGGGGGACTTTGACCAGACAAAAAAAAGGTTTCCCTGAAGAGATTAAGAATACTTGTAACTTAATCATTCATAGAAGTAGCTATTTAGCCCAACAGATTTGACTGTCTCTATGCATGGTCATGGGTATAGGCCATTGGGTGTTCTTTTTGCTGTGAATCTGAGCACTGGCACTCAGGAGGCCATCAGAGAAGACTAGGCTGGTTCAGGGACTACGTTAGAAGTTTGATCTCTACCTCCCCATGAATCCTGCAGGGACAGTGCTGGAGAAACCTCATTGTGAGGTAGAGATCAAACTTCTAACGTAGTC
>NW_011446533.1:0-677 GCF_000754665.1 Bison bison bison | reverse complement strand
GGGATCTTCCTGACTTAGGGATCAAACCCAGGTCTCCTGCATTGCAGGCAGATTTTTTTCCCATCTGAGCCATCAGAGAAGCTTGAATAATATGAATAAACACCAATAAACCACTTCTTTTACTGTTTAATTTTTGCGTAAAATGAACCAGGACATTTGACAAAGTATGGAGAAAATTGCTTCATAGTCAGATGCCTCAGTCTTATATGAGATACTTTGAACAGATTATAACTAAATAGACCTGAGTTTTCTCAAAATTGAGGATTCATGGGCAAAATTAATGTTTTTTCCCTCTGCTTTAAAGTTCTAAGGAAAAACTAGCTATTTCAGAAAACATACGAGAATGCTGTTTAGATAGTAATAATAGAAGGAACAAGTGTGTATGCCCCTTCTTCAGTTCAGTCACTCAGTCGTGCCCGACTCTTTGTGTCCCCATGGACTTCAGCACACCAGGCTTTCTGTCCATCACCAACTCCCAGAGCTTGCTCAGACTCATGTCCATCAACTTGGTGATGCTGCCCAACCATCTCATCCTGTGTCATCCCCTTCTTCTCCTGCCTTCAACTTCTGAGCATTGGGGTCTTTTCCAATGAGTCAGTTCTTTGTACCAGGTGGCCAAAGTATTGGAGTTTCAGCTTCAGCATCAGTCCTTCCAGTGAACATTCAGGACTGATTTC
>NW_011446532.1:0-677 GCF_000754665.1 Bison bison bison | reverse complement strand
GAATGCTTAGCACCTCCTTCGGAGATGCCAGTTTCTCTCCAGGAATCTTCTGATTACATATACTCCAGATGTCATAATTGGTACTCAGAGCCCTTAGAGATGTGTCCTGAGTCATTGCTTAGAAAAAGCTCTGAGAAAGCCCACAATAAACATTAGCTTCCAATGTGCTTCATTATTGATGTTTAATCTTGAGATAATAACAAAGAGTGTGAAAATCCTGGTTAGTTTACTAATTCTTTTAAGTTTAGATTTTCTTCAGCTCTGTTATCCCAGCACCCATTAACATGCAGATATGCACATACCTACTTATACACACACAATTATATCCCACACACCCCCATTTAAAATGAGTGAAAATGATTTGTTATATAACTATTTTGACCCTAATGTTCATGCTTTTGAATCCTGTTTTAGGGAAGATTTGTATTTTAATAAAGTTCTACATCCTTACCTTAACCTCCTTCCTAGCCTTATTAATTGTATGAGACATGGTAGAGAGGATACAAGGTCCATCCTAGCTTTATTAATTCTATGATATGTGGTAGACTAGCCTTATGTTGAATTTGAAATTGTAGAGTATGTTATGATTTAAGGAAATAATTCAATTCATTCTTTTTTATTATGGAGAGAAAGTGTTAGTTGCTCAGTCATGTTTGACTCTGTGACACCATGGATTG
>NW_011446531.1:0-678 GCF_000754665.1 Bison bison bison | reverse complement strand
TTGCCACCCCACAAGAAACCTATTTCAAGTCTCAGGTAAGTCTGGAAACTCTTCCAGGTCCTGCTAAACAGACAGGGAACTCTCAATGAGGAGGAGTAGCAGCTCCTAGAAGAGGGCATTCTGATTCTTAGAACAATTACATAACTCGACTCATTGTGAAACAATAATGATGATTATTATAAATGCCACACGTACAACTTTGGCATTTTTTTTAACACTTTGGAGTTTTGGAGGGTTTTTTAAGCACTTAACATATATGAATTATCTTATTTGAAAATACCTTGTAGTAAAATATCATCTTCATAGTGGGTTCTGGTAAAATTGTTGGAGAAAAAAGAGGAAAAGAAGATATGAAAACTGTAGTGTACATACATTTGAATTAAAATTATTGCTAACCTTCATGATAGTATTGCTTTCCTTAAACTTAGAAAAGCTGAAGTAAAGTGGAGGAAAGTTAAAGGCCAGAGAGAGCCTGTGACAGAATTAGGCCCAGGAGAACCTTTTCTCTAACCTTTTCACCTAGTAGCACCAAATACAGAGAAGGCAATGGCACCCCACTCCAGTACTCTTGCGTGGAGAATCCCATGGACTGAGGAGCCTGGTGGGCTGCAGTCCATGGGGTCGCTAAGAATCAGACACAACTGAGCGACTTCACTTTCACTTTTCACTTTCATGCAT
>NW_011446530.1:0-678 GCF_000754665.1 Bison bison bison | reverse complement strand
CTGTGGGGGGTTGTTGAGTGTGTGGGTATGGACGTGTGGGGGACTGTGTATGTGTGTAGGGGTGCGGATGTGTCTGGGTGTGTGAGTGAGCCTGCCCGGGGCGGTGACAATGTGGAGGAGGGGGAGACCTTCCAACCAAGGCTCCTGGCTGCCTGCTGGCCAGAGACCAGGCGTTCCAGAGAGCCCGGGGAAACCAGTCTTTCGAGCACCCTGCCCAGTTCACCCTGCCCAGTTCACGGTAAATGGGCCCTGCAGCAGGGGAGCGCCTCTGGCTGTAAGCTCTGGGGACCGCTCCAGCAATCGCAGCTTTAACCCCCAACACAACAGGCTGGAGGCTGCACACCCCAGCCCTCTGGGCTCCCCTGTCAGCCACAGGGCACAGCCCAGCCCTCAGCCTTTGGAAATCCTCCTAGACGCTCCTCCTAAGAAACCCAGGGATAGAAAGGGATTTCCTTTCTTATCAAAGGGGAAATCTGAAGAAGGGATCTAAACTCTGGTCCAAACAGCAGAGCAGCAAACTGTGTTCACAAACAGTGATTTCAGTGTGAAAAACACATAAGGACAGCTACTGGGAGAGAGCAGAGTTAGTCACTCAGCTGTGTCCGTCTCTGCAACCCCATGGACTGTAGCCCGCCAGGCTCCTCCATCCGTGGAATTGTCCAGGCAAGAATAATGGAG
>NW_011446529.1:0-678 GCF_000754665.1 Bison bison bison | reverse complement strand
CAGTTTGTACTTTAGTTAGTTTTTTTCTGGTAGATATAATTTTTGGTTTCCTTTGTTTGCCAGGTCAATCTATTGTACTTTGCTTTTGCTGGACTGTTTTGATTTCGCTTATCAGTGTACATGTATATGTGTATATTCAGTTACACTTTTTACTGTTGCTATAAACCTCTGCATCTACATTGGGCTTTTGCAGTTCTATGTTTTTTTCTTTTTTTCTTTCTTTTTCCATTTTTTCCTTTTTTCTTTTTGTAATTTTAATTTTTAATTTTTTAAAAGCTATTATATTTTTCTACATTTATTTCTTTGTTTGCCTTTCCTACTGTTCTTTTCTGCTTGCAGTTAATCTATAATGTATATAAATCTTCTTCATCTACCTCTATTTAACTTTGTATATCTATTCTTTCTTTCTTTCCTTTCCTCCCAACATATTTGTTACTTTTGTTTTCATTGCTTTATTCCCCACTTGGCACCTTACTTTAGTTTTGTTTTCCAGTTTGTGATTTAGTTACTTTTGTTCTTAACTGGTAAATATAATTTTTGATTTCTGTTGTTCCCTGGGTTGTACTGTTATTTTATTGCCCTGTTTTGACTTTGCTCATGGGTGTATATGTTTATACTACATTATTTTAATTATTATTTGCCTGATTTTGTAACTGCCATTTGGGGTTCATCTTTGGT
>NW_011446528.1:0-678 GCF_000754665.1 Bison bison bison | reverse complement strand
TGAGAAACATCAATAACTATGAGAAATATATAAACTAAACATGAATTGAACCAATGTTTTCAGGACTCAAATCTCCAGCAAACTCTGGGAAAACATCTTATTGATAATCAACAAGAGTTAGTGTGTACAAACAGGCCATAACCTTGCTACTCAGCAGGACAACAATATCCATTAGATTCTCAAGAGTTGCAAATGCTTGCAAATCTCTACTTCACAGTTTTAATTAGGAAATGTCTCATGGCTGACAAATGTATTCATTATTTCCTTTAATGTTTGGTCAGAGTCTACATCTCCCAGAGTCTTTAGAGTTCTTCTTTATGAAAAAGTTGGAGTTAACGACAGAAAAATGAGACTGATATTCACCTGCAATCTAATAGCAGATAATAAAGGCTTGTTCTTAATTTTAAAGTGTTTTGCAAGGCATAATGACTATGTTATGTTCAAGGGAACTTTCTAACTTTCATAATTTATTGATGATATCTCACCATGTTTATTTCATCAACTATAACACTCAATGAGACACTTGAAATTCTTAAAGATTTATATAATGGTAAAGTTCATTGGAATCCGAGAACAAATGGTGATCTCCAGAAATAAAAATTATATTCTTACTCTCAGATAGGTGTCATTTGAAGACAGATCACATCCTATAATCTGTTTTGAGTGGCTACCCTAGTA
>NW_011446527.1:0-678 GCF_000754665.1 Bison bison bison | reverse complement strand
TCAGTCTCTCCCCTTTAACATAATAGAAAATAATTAATAATGAAGTTATATCCAAGATTATGTTTAGTTATTTTTAAAAATCCAGTACTGTACATGCAGCTGAAGAAAAGATTCAAATGTATTATGTGCTGGAAAAAAGAATATATATTGTTTCCCCTGCCCCAAATTGCCATTTCAAACTATTATGTTGAAAAGTTAAAATTTTTCATTCATATGCTGTTATTTGCTGAAATTTTAGAATATGGTATCTTGGCCATTAATGAGTTTCCATCCAAATGCAGTTTTGTTTTGTTTTGTTTTTTATGCAAATACAAAATGTGCCTTTTGCTCTTGAAATTCTTTCCTAAGAGTGTGCAGTGCTAAAAGGCTACCAGACACACTCTGGAGGAATTGAGCTGGTGTAACTTACTTTATCACCTGCTTATCAATAGGTAGAGAGGTATGCTCAAAATTACATAAAGACTACAAAAGATATGTTTTAAAATACTTGAGATTTTATCTAATTTTTAACTAATTTGATTAGTTGAAATAAATCTAAGTATTTGATCTAATTCTAAATCACATATTAGACTGTAACTCAGAAAACTAATTCTGTGGATAGGGAGCTTCCAGTGATGGATGGGATCTTCACAATCTTGGGCCCAAAAGTTGAAATTTTCAGCAGTTGTTATTGCCATG
>NW_011446526.1:0-678 GCF_000754665.1 Bison bison bison | reverse complement strand
TTTTTTTTTTAAAATCTTACTCCATTATTAATTTTTCTGTGATTTATACTGTCTTTTCCTACTGTGGTTGGAATTTGCATAGTTCAGTTGTTTTCAGAATGTATCAAAAGAATATCCTACCCTTCCCAAAGTTGTAACCACAGTAACAATTATATTCTAGTCTGAGACTCTGTTGAATAAATGTATCTCCTTATTCAATATTGCCAAAATAGCTGAGTCCTAGCTCCAGTGTTTGATTTATGAGTTCTTTCTTCAGTTTGCATGGTCATCTGGAGAAATTTAGCCTCCTTATTCACAAAAGAGGTTATTCAATTAAGTGAAAGTTAGACATTTGTGTGACAATGATTAAATTTGGAGTTTTCCCACTGGAATACCTTTGACAGAGCCAGTTCTGCTCTAACAGCAACTGTACACTAAGGGGAATGACTCCCTGTGCTGCCACTTGGTCCTTCCATGCCAGCCACCTGCATCCAGAGTTACAGTCTGTGAGGAGATGCTGGGGGAAGCAAGCAAGTCATTTCTTTTCTTTAATCTGTAAATACTGAAAGAGAACTGCTGCTTCTTCCGGTGAGTATCCAACCTGTAATTTAAGATGAGATCAGGAACTTCTTTTTTTTTTTTTTAATTAAATTTTTTTTTCATTTGCTGCTTTTTTTTTTTTTTTTTTTTTTTTTTTTT
>NW_011446525.1:0-678 GCF_000754665.1 Bison bison bison | reverse complement strand
GCGGCAACTACGAAGCCTCTGTGCCGCAGCTAGGGAAGCCTGCGCTTTGCAAACAAAGAGCCTACAGTGAAGATCCTGCATGCCACAAGTAAGACCTGACACGGATTAATTAATCAAAATAATAAAACACTGTAAGGGAGAACAAAGAATATATGACAAGGGTTGTGAAAATAAACAGATCCCATCTAATAGCCAAGTAAAAACAAAGGAAGATATGTGGCCCACAAGCCTGAAATACATACTATCTGGCACTTTACAACATACAGATCTTGAAATCAAGTTAGGGGATTTCTAACCAGAATAGAATAGACTAGAGCCTATCAACTTGTCACAATGAATTCTGTATTGTGACAATTCAGCTTACACATGCGTATGTACAAACATGTAAAATATATTTCTTTCTCAGACTATAGTCCAAGAAGTTTGGAAGTTACTGCCCTAGGATCTATCTTATCATTTCAAAGATTCCCAGTTGAGACAACTGAAATAATCTTTCCCTCACTGTACATTTAGGGATTTGCCGAAGTTTTTGCCCTCTATTAACACTATTTTCCACACCCAGCGATCCCCTTCCCTACCATATCCTGATATATGCTAGAATAAAAGTGAATCCAGCCTGGATTCTAATAAACTTCCATCCAGTCTCCTCTCCACAACCAAGCTATTGTGTTATCCCAT
>NW_011446524.1:0-678 GCF_000754665.1 Bison bison bison | reverse complement strand
TTGAAATAGCTGCCCCTGCAGGGAGAAGGCTGGGGAGTAGAGGGGGAGAACCAGGCAAGGCCCAGGGACCCCATCTGAGAAGAGAGGAAGGCCAGCGTCCTCACTGATCCAGGTGGGACCCTCGGACCAGAGTCAGGCCCAGTTTGCTGCAGAGGACTTGCTGTGGGCCCTCCTGGGTCAGCTGCCATCTCACCTAGAATGGGAGGACACTGTGATAATGTAAGTGGCTGCTGGGTTTTGTTTGTTTTAATATTTATTTATGTATGTGTTTGGCTGCACTGGGTCTTAGTTGTGGTATATGGTATCTTCAGTTGCAGCATGCAAGATCCAGTTCCCTGAGACCAGGGATTGAACCCAATTCCCCTGCATTGGGAGCACAGAGTCAGTTGCTGGGCCATCAGGGAAGTCCCGTGGCTGCTGCTTTAAAGTGTGGGGACACGTGTCACGCTCCTGAGTTGATTTTTGGTTTTGTTTCTGCGTTTGCATCAGTCCTGGTAATGATCTGCGTCTTGGTCTGGGGGCTGCTTTGGCAGGGTGTTCACTTTGGGTCCTGTAGGATGAATTTATACACCTCTGTATGTCTGGAAGGAAAGTTATGACCAACCTAGATAGCATATTCAAAAGCAGAGACATTACTTTGCCAACAAAGGTTCATCTAGTCAAGGCTATGGTTTTTCC
>NW_011446523.1:0-678 GCF_000754665.1 Bison bison bison | reverse complement strand
AGTTTTATTCCTGATTTTCTTAAGAATTCTGCATACTATTCTCCATAGTGGCTGTATCAATTTGCATTTGCACCCAACAGTGTCAATGTGTGTGTGTGTGTTATCTTCCTTAAAGAACAACCTTATAATATTTTCTCATTAGTGAGACACAGAACGTGTTTCTACCTTTGCAGAAGAGTGGGACATGACTGAGCAACCGAACTGGACTGAACTGACAAGGTCTTTTCAGAAGGTGCTTACTCAGTTGTGTCCCACTCCACTACCCCAGGGACTGTAGCCCTCCAGGCTCCTCTGTCCATGGGATTCTCCAGGCGAGAGTACCGGAGTGGGTTGCCATTTCCTTCTCTAGGGGATCTTCCCAACCCAGGGTTTGAACCCACATCTCCTCAGTCTCCTGCATTGGCAAGCTGGTTCTTTCCCTGCTGAGCTCTCAGGATTTCTAGGTAAAGTCAAAAATATATGCTTGATCATTCACTATGAGAAGAATTAACCACTTGCAAAATGTCTTTGCCATGCATCATCATCCCTTCCCTATGTATATAAGATACATACTTTTATAAAATACTGTTCCCGTCCCGCAGTACTATGATTGCTGAAACAAATTCTTATCACTTATAGTTTGAATGTTTTTCAAATATCATTAATAAATCTTTGGAATTCTAGCATGTTTAAAATATT
>NW_011446522.1:0-678 GCF_000754665.1 Bison bison bison | reverse complement strand
GGCATTGGGTCTGTCTCTCTGGGCTTGATCAGTGCCCCTTGGTCCTGGCCAATGTGCCCTCCTGGATGTGTGCTGGCATTCTGATGCTCCTGAGGCCCACAGACCTGCATTCACTCACCTGCCCTCTGCTCTCTCTCCCTGATCTTCCCTCTATCCTGTTTAAAAAATCATGCCTGTTCATTGTTGTTCCTGTTAATGAGCAGAGCACTTAACTGGATGGCACCTTTGATTCCTCACTAACCACCTGTAGGGAAAGATCAGCCCAGTGGGTTAAGAGGATTTTGTTGACATTCATGACTCCATGCTCTAAATAGAAAAGCAGACGGGTGGGAAGTCAAGAAGATGGGTGGCGTGTTGAGACGATACAAGGCAGTTTGGTGTGTCTGGAGCAGCAGGTCACAACCAGAGGGACTCAGAACCTTAAGAGCACGGTGGGGAGCAGGCTCAGATTGGTTACAGGGGTCTGAAAATCTACAGGGAAGCCAAGCGTTATCTTTGTATTGAATAAAGAGAATGACTTAACTGTGTATAGATGCTGCTGAAATAAGTACAATTTACTTGAATTCATGGTAACATTTTGGTCATATATTTGCTCAACAGAGTTTATGTGTCTTTGATCTATTTCTATGTTAAAGGGGACCCCCCACTCTAGTAAAATGGGCTTCCCAGGTGGTTCAG
>NW_011446521.1:0-678 GCF_000754665.1 Bison bison bison | reverse complement strand
GCTTCTAGTACTTTCTCAACATTAAAAGATTGCCTTTTCCCTTTAAGAAATAAAAACAAATCAATGTGCAAAGTCACATCAGGATTTCAAAATATCTATAGGCTTTTCAGGTTGGAAAGCTTCATTGAAATAGACTGTCAATATTCTCCTAAATCAATGCTATTATTTCCACTTATGGCATTTCACTGGCGTCTGATTGTTTGAAGGGGCTATGGGGAAACTGATGACGTTAAGTAAGATAGATTATGGATCACATTCAACTCTCAGTGGGCCTGGCAGGCATAACTCCTGTGTTATTGCTAATGGGAGTTTTGAGTATAAGCCTTTGTGTACTTAAGAATTTACCATTAAAAATCTGTCCATCTCCTCATCCTTTCAGTAGGTTGCAAATAGCATTAACTTTAGGTGTAACTGATTAATTGATTGGGACAATGGCCTGACTGTAAAAGATTAACACCCAGCAGGTTCCACATCCTGCACCCCTTTTTACTTCCACCCTATAATAAAGAAAATAAATTAGAAATTAACAAGCACTTTCATATGCGTGGTGTCACATGTGAATCTCTGCAATTCAGTCCTGAAGGTAGGTCTGTGTCTTAGTTCAAGTGGCTATAACAAAGTACCAAAGACAGAGTGGCTTATAAACAATAGAAATTTATTTCTCACAGTTTTGGAGAT
>NW_011446520.1:0-678 GCF_000754665.1 Bison bison bison | reverse complement strand
TTAATCTCCTTGTCTTAAAGATCTGACTTTTCTTTATTCATATAGATACACTTGATATTTCTCCCCTACTCTCCTTCTACTTGCCTCAGATAGCTCTTTCCTTTTTAACTGTCCATTAAAAAGTGTTCCTGTGAGGGTGTGTATGCATGTATGTGCCACATTAAAATTCTATTTTAAAACAAATGTTTCCATTCTCATTATAAAAAATAGTCAAGCAAACATAAATTAGGTAATTTTTCCTTTTTTTTGAATGTGAGTCTTAGCATTTTTTTTTTTTCTGGGTTACACTGACTTGGTATTTTACTTTTCAAAAGAGGTTTCTTTCTCCTAAAACAGTGCACACTGAAAACACTATATCATTAATGATTTTATTGTTTTTGACTCTTTAGAATTTTGGTCTTAATGGTGACAAAGACTTAAAAGATAATTTTTTTTTTACAGATAGCATTATCCAAAGAACAGCGTTTTCAACAGAAAAGAGGTGTTGGGCAATAAAAATGTTACCATGAAATACATACAATATTGTAATGCTTCCATAACTATTCTGTTGGCTCAAGGCAGACACATGCATGAAGTCAAGCATTCCAAATAATGCCCTGCCTTACAAGACATTGGTGGTAGAATTCTCACTTGCCACATGGGAGGCTGGGGATTGATTCCCAGCCAATGCAAAAGGCA
>NW_011446519.1:0-678 GCF_000754665.1 Bison bison bison | reverse complement strand
TTTCAAAAAAAAAAAAAAAAGATATTACATGCACCTATGCAAACAATATTAGTTAAAAAGAGATGAAAAACCAGAGAGAAAAAAAATCATCCACTTGTTCAAAACAGTATCTGTAGCAGTGGCTGGCTTCCCAGGTGGTGTTAGTGATAAAGAACTCGCCTGCCAATGCAGAAGATGTAAGAGATGGGGTTTTGATTCCTGGGTCAGGAAGATACTCTGGAGAAGGGCATGGAAATCTACTCCAATATTCTTGCCTAGAGAATCCCACATACAGAGGAGTCTGGCAGGCTAGAGTCCATAGGGTCACAAAGAGTCAAACACAACTGAAGTGACTCAGCACACAGCACAGCACAGCAGTGGCCACATGACCTCTGCTGCCTGACTTAAAGAGGTAAATTTTATTTCTTCTAAAAACAAAAGTATATTGAAAAATGTCATTAGAAAAACAGGATATATTAAAGTTTTAATGAATAATTTCTGCTTTTTTGGGGGAAAAATCTTTTGGAGACACTGCAGGATGGTAGTTTTGGTGAAATTTACATAAAGTATTTGGGTTTGATATATGTATTATTTTTCAGCTTTCCTAACAATATAAAGTTGATAGTCCCCTGGACTGCAAGGAGATCCAACCAGTCCATTCTAAGGGAAATCAGTCCTGGGTGTTCATTGGAAGGACTG
>NW_011446518.1:0-678 GCF_000754665.1 Bison bison bison | reverse complement strand
TTCATTCATTCATTCAACTCAGCAGTCATTGAATTTTAGACCTAATACCGTTTTGAGGAATTGTGTAAAAGAAATGAAAGTCATTGGCTTAGGCTTCTAGATCTGTAGAATCTACCCAGGAATGTAAAACAAACATGCTTGAAAAAGTAACTGTGTAAAGGTTCAATTTTAAAGTGGGAAAATAACAAATATGTAGTTAAGTGCAAGAAGAGCAATGTGTAGGTGGCTGTATTAACACATTGCACTTGGCTTTATACTTATGAATCAAGGACTTGGCAGTGATGTCTGATGCTATATAATGATGTAAAACATTTGGAGATAGCTATATGGCCATTTATTTTATTTCATTTTTTTGAGGTTTATTTTTGCTTTGTTTTGCCAGTAGAACTTTAGTAAAGTGACTTGCAAACTTTTTTGATCTAAAAACACATTTTACATCACAATCCAACAAACACACATGTATGTAATATGTATACATATATAAGTGAAACAAAAGTTTTTCAAAAATGTCTATCCTGAGTGTTAATTTTTTTCTTTTTGGAAACTTTTTCTCAAAGCAGTTTTAGGTTTATAATAAAATTGACAGGAAGGTACAGAAATTCCCCATATACTCCTTCCCCATACATGCATAGCCATTATCAACAGAGTGGTACTTTTTTTTTTTTTTTAACCAAGAAT
>NW_011446517.1:0-678 GCF_000754665.1 Bison bison bison | reverse complement strand
CTCTCTCCCTGGGATTCTCCAGGCAAGAATACTGGAGTGGGTTGCTGTGCCCTCCTCCAGGGGATCTTCCCGTCCCAGCGATCAAACCCTCAGTCTCCTATGTCTCCTGCACTGGCAGGCGGTTCTTACCTCTAGCGCCACCCAGGAAGGGCACCAACCCCTAATGCACAGACGTGTTACGAGAAGGAAGTGTAAGAACAGGACACGGCACAGCTTCTGTCTTCCAGGTCCACTGACCTGATACACTGAGTAGCCTGGGACCAGCGCCTGTCACTTTCCAGATCTTTCCACATGTAGTTTGGGGTTAATCACTACTACCTCAGGAGAATTGGTGGGGTGCATGACAAGGGATGTCAGAAGGGGCATCAGGAAGAATGCTTTCGGTGGCAAGTAACTGAAAACCCAATTTTGACTAGTCATGTACAGATGTGAGAGTTGGACCATAAAGCTGAGAGCCAAAGAATTGATGCTTTTCAACTGTGGTGCTGGAGGAGACTCTTGAGAGTCCCTTGGACTACAGGGAGATCCAACCAGTCCATCCTAAAGGAGATCAGCCCTGAATAGTCTTTGGAAGGACTGATGCTGAAGCTTCAATACTTAGGCCACCTGATGCGATGAGCCAATTGACTGAAAAAGACCCTGATGCTGGGAAAGATTGAGGGCAGGAGGAGAAGGAGG
>NW_011446516.1:0-678 GCF_000754665.1 Bison bison bison | reverse complement strand
TTAGGATGGACTGGTTGGATCTCCTTGCAGTCCAAGGGACTCTCAAGAGTCTTCTCCAACACCACAGCGACAAGAAACTCAACCCACGGAGGCGTCGGAGCCCCGCGAGGGGTGCCGGGCGAGTGTTCACTCGTGTTTTGATAATAATTATTGTCAGTATGTGAGGCGATGCTGAGGCCAAAAGGACAGGCTTGTTGAGAGAACACACGGAGACC
This sequence comes from Bison bison bison, assembly GCF_000754665.1. NCBI lineage: Eukaryota > Metazoa > Chordata > Mammalia > Artiodactyla > Bovidae > Bison > Bison bison. Next base: position 463 of record NW_011446516.1, on the reverse strand, counting down.
TGCGGGGCCGGGGCGCCCAGGTCTCTGCACTCCTCCCAAACCCCTCGGGAGCCAGCACCCCTGCCGGCGCGGCTGCTGAAGCCGGCGGTCAGCTCTGTGTCCACCGAGCCGCGGACCTTTCACCATCTGAGGACGCAGCTCATCACCCCGAAGCCCTTTTTCTCTTGGCCTCCCAGGACCCCCAGCCGTGGGCTTCCACCTGCTGCCCCTTTGGTGCTCCCCTCTGATCATCACACCTCTCCTCGGGGCTGCCTGCACTTCCGGCCGTGGGGTTTAATACCTCCTGTGGTCAGGGACTTCTCAGCACGCACGTCCACGTGAGATGCTGCCCCAGCTGCAGACGCACACCCACCACCGCCCCACTGACTCCCCTGGGCCCCTGGGACGCCTCAGACTCCAGCCGGCCACAAGCCTGGTGGTCCCACCCGGTTGATGGCTGTCCTTGGCCTTGCTCTAGCTACAC
>NW_011446515.1:0-678 GCF_000754665.1 Bison bison bison | reverse complement strand
TACTATAAAAATAAAACTAACGAAGTTCTCATCTCAACCCAAAAAATAAAGTGATTATAGGCTAAAAAACTTTCAGTTTAGAGGGATTTACAATGTAAATGAAAAAACCTTACTATCAGTTAAGAGTTACTGAAAATTACTGAGAAAGCCTGGAAATCTTTCCCTGACGATCTTTTCAAATACTTACTACTCAGATATGATTTAGAATAAAAAAATTACCACCACCACAAACCAGAGGCAGACAAAATGACAAACCCTGTTGCTCTCAACTTTACATTCTTTTTGTCTAGGTCTGCAGAGAGTCAAATGGTGTATGATATGATATAATAGCTTATAAATTCATAAAGAAGAAAATAAACTTGCAATGAGCAACAAAATGAAGCTGAGTCAAGCACTTTTTAACTATAAAAATGCTGACTGCTACTCTTCAAGTTTTTCTGGCATTTTTCAGAAAAATAAAGTTTACTATAAAAACTGTGATTAAGAGATATTATCTTTTAAAAAACTCAAATACTTAATATTTAAAATAAGCAGCTAGAAAATTTACCAAATATTAAGGCCAATCCATGAGATGTACCCACTGCTATCAAACTGGATACTGCCTGAGAACAAAAGAGAAGATTATATTTTAAAACATTATATCAAGGATCTTGAAATAATCAGAATTAAATTTGTTGG
>NW_011446514.1:0-678 GCF_000754665.1 Bison bison bison | reverse complement strand
GGTATTCCAGAATGATCTCACCTCAACAAAATGACATCTGCAAATATTTTCCCAAGTAAGATAACATTCACAGATTTCAGGAATTTTGACATGGAAGTATCATTGGTGATGCAGGGGCAGCATTCAACCCACTAAAGATAAAAAAATCATGCAAGAGAGTAAGGCATAATCCTGGGTAGACAGTTTTCAAGGAGGGAACTACCAGCTGTGAATGATCAATAGCAAATATTTGCAATATCTAGGGAAATGAATGCTTGATTCTGAAGGAGGGCCAATTCTCTGGATGGTACAACACAAGCATTTTGTATGAGATGTGACATCCTAATGGGCATACTGGCTTGTGTGTGACTTCTTAGACTGAAGAAAATGAAAAAAGGGCTAATCTAACACAAACAGAGATTGTGTTCTGGGTGTCAGAGAACAAAGAGCTTGGTTTGAGTCTGGGGTAAGAGAATCCAGTGGAACATCTTTAGAACTTTATTGTATCCTAGCATATATTACCACCCTTCCTGGTGGCCCAGCAGTAAAGAATCTGCCCACAAAGCAAGAGACTTGGGTTAGATCCCAGGGAGATGTGGGTTAGATCCCAGGGTCAGGAAGATCCCTTGGAGAAGGAAATGGCAACCCACTTCAGTATGCTTGCCTGGGAAATCCCACAGACAGAGAAGACTGGCAGGG
>NW_011446513.1:0-678 GCF_000754665.1 Bison bison bison | reverse complement strand
CTGCCCTGTGCAATGTGGCATCTTACTTCCATGACCAGGGATTGAACCCATGTCCCCTGCACTGGAAGGTGGATTCTCAACCATTGGACCACCATGGTAGTCCTGCATCTTTAAAATAAATATTGAGTGACTTGAGCCATGAGTTTGTAATTGGTAAAGACAAATACTTCATTGACTATTAATTATAATCAAGCCCTTGCTATTTTTCCATGAAGGATAAGTAAATGTTCCTTTGTTAATAATGGCTAAAAATCATACAAATGGTTTAACTTATTTACATACATAAATATAGAATATAAGCATAGAAAAAAGACTGAAGCAATATATTAGCAATTATTATCTCTGGGTAGGGAATCTCTAGATGCTTTTTATTTTTCATTGTATACTCTTCTGAATTTTTCAAATTTTCTATAAGGGGAATGTATTCTTTTTATAATGGTTAAAATCCATTATAATATATACCAGTAACTACTGTGCAAACAAATGCACAGAAAAAAGACCAGAAGGAAATGAGCCAAAGGGAGTCTTTTCATTCATTCTTTGTTCATCCAACAGATCGTTATTGAGCACCTACTATTGCAGAGTCATGGCCAGTTTTGAGCACCGCTATCCAAAATCACTGCAGATGGTGACTGCAGCCATGAATAAAAGACGCTTACTCCTTGGAAGGAAAGTTAT
>NW_011446512.1:0-678 GCF_000754665.1 Bison bison bison | reverse complement strand
TGGACATGAGTTTGGGTAGGCTCCTGGAGTTGGTGATGGACAGGAAGGCCTGGTGTGCTGCGATTCATGGGATTGCAAAGAGTTGGACACGACTGAGCGACTGAACTGAACTGAGGGAATTCCTGCCAATATACTGAAGGTAAGATAAAGTGGAAATATTGCAGGAATAAGAGATGGTGTCTATAGATAGAATAGTTGATATGAGTGAAAAAAAAAAAAGGGCGGGAAATATAATGTGTCTCAGTAAAGACACATTTCTGCTTGACATATTTGTTTTTTCCACAGAATTGAGGGTGTGTAAAGGCCAGGAATTTGTGCCTGTGGCCACTTGTCCTCAAGTGGTCTAGTTCTGGAGATACAAAAGTTGTCACTATTGACCAAAATTATTACAAGAATTCTGTGTAACCCAAATAAACATAAGCTGAGAATCCCCTTTCTCACAATCAATGAGCAAAACAAACTCACCTCTGATGAAACTAAGAGATTCCCATAAAGACTTGCCTGCCTTCTGTGGCAGACAATCTTCATAGCAGTTTTATTCTCATAAGAAACATGATAAACTTCAAAGTATTCAAGGGAACCTGATATTAATGCAATCAGGTTCACAAAGACATGTAAAAGTGCCTTTATATAAATAGATACAATTTATACCAAACTGGAAAATAGATGTCCCAATGG
>NW_011446511.1:0-678 GCF_000754665.1 Bison bison bison | reverse complement strand
GTTTAATTTCATATTGTTTTCACATTATATGCCCTCCACATTTATTTACAGTATTCAAGTTGATTCTTGAGTTCAAATTGTAAACAAATACTTGAATTCTTGGGATCTCAGCAGTAAACATTTTCTAGAAAGGTAACTAGACATAACCTTACAAAATCATCACTTATATCACAACTATGTATCTATCTCTTATTAGGTGCTTTTTTATTAATCCCTTTTCTATTTTCTTTTAGTGGTTAGTGATTTTAAAAAACACCAAATTTTTTTATATATGCCTGCATTTTGGGGAACAGTACCAAAGTGTAATTAGGGGGATTGTTTCATCCTGCAGCCAGCCTCAGGGAACAGGTACATTAAGAAACTTGAGTGGATGATGTCAATTTCAGAAAGAAAAATGAGATAATCATTTATTCTAACTCAAAGAACTCAGTTCAAAGGTCAGGAGATAAAGATTTTATTACTAGATCTGTTAGTTAAATGTGTGATTCTGAGCAAGACTGTCTTAATTTCTTTTGTTTTCCGTTTCATTAGATACAAAATAAAGGAGTTTTATGACATTATGTGTAAGATCCTTTCCAGTGTGGAAATTTCAGGATTCAGAGAAAAACTTAAAAGTTGACAAGATTCCTCTAGGGAGCAGGAAAAAGTATTTTTATTTTAAATCCTTTAGTAATAGTT
>NW_011446510.1:0-678 GCF_000754665.1 Bison bison bison | reverse complement strand
TGTGTGTATGTGTAGTATGTGTATATGTATAATGTATGTGTGTGTGTGATCAAGGCCAACCCAGAGCCTTGATCAGCCTTTTCTTGTTAGAAGAGGATGTGAGAACAACCTGGGTAGAGGTGGATCTTCCATGAGGGTGGGGTGCTGTAAGATGTTTCTGGGTCCCCCTGGACCAGATTGATTAGAGCCAGAGGGCCCATGGGATCCTTGGCCAAGAACATCCCATGCTGGCTCTGTGCCTATTTCTAAGTCACCTGCTGGAGAGGTATCGATGGTGCCCTCAGGTCACCAGGAAAGCCCCAGGTGTTCAAAAACAACCAGCAGTAGGCCCTCTGGCCTGCATGCACCCACTTCTTCCGTATCTCATCATGCTTATAGAGCCCTCAAGGAGGGGGCATCCAGTGTAGTCAGACTTCTCTGGGTCCCTCTGTTTCCCTTCCCTTTAATGCTTAGTAAATACTGATGTAGTCTCCATTTCTACAGTGTTGTCTTTTCCAAACCATCATATATATAGGTTTATACAATATGTAGAATTTTGAGTCTGATTTCATTCACATAGCATAAGACATTTGAGATTTATCCTTCTATATATAAGTAGTTTGTTCCTTTTCATTGTTAAGTAATATTCCATTGCATGGCCATGCCAGAACCTGTTTCTCCATCCTCTAGTTGAGGAAT
>NW_011446509.1:0-678 GCF_000754665.1 Bison bison bison | reverse complement strand
TATCTATCTCTACTTCGGGCTCAAACTCCACACATTTGTCTCTCTCTCTTCTTATGTTTATAGTATCAGATGGGCTTCCAATTTCACCTTTTTGGAGAAATCTCTGTTCTAGCCTCCAATCTGTCCAAACTGTGCAAATTTCCCTTTCCACCTGGGGTGTAACCATCACCCCAGCCTTGCGCCTAGCCATCTTCCTGAGGATTAGCATCACTTTGTCTTGGGCTGGATGCCCTGTTTCCTGAGTTCCTGGTAGTCCTCCTCTTTGGTTTACTCTCTTAATTAGTGGGAGCACATCTTTATTAGTTTTGGGAGAAATGATGCATGGGAATTTAAGTTTTTGAGACCCTCCATATATGAACATATCTTTATTTCCACCCTCACACTTGATTGATGGTCTGGGTATAGACTTCTAGTTTGGATATTATTTTCCTTCAAAATTGAAGGCATTTCTTATTTTCTTCTCACATCATGGTTATTATTGAGAAGTCTAAAACCCTCTGGTTCCTGATCCTTCGTAGTGGCCTGTTTTTTTGTTTTGCTTTCTGGAAGCTTGTGGGATCTTTTCAAGATAGTGGGCTATTTCCATCCATCATACGATCTGTTGGTGGGGTTTCAGGTCAAGCAAGTTTTTTTAATCCTGTGATTGGTGATTTCCTCACCTTTCCTTCCTTTGTTCTT
>NW_011446508.1:0-678 GCF_000754665.1 Bison bison bison | reverse complement strand
TTTTCCTTTTCCTTTTTTTTTTTTTTGGTTTAAATTTTTTAAGTCCAAGTTTCTTTGAAAGCATTTTAAGTTGATATTTGATTTAATCTGACTAAATGACTATTTGGCACAAAACAGAAGAGTTGATGACAGTCCATCAATTGCACTGGAACAATATCTACTAAATAATCAAGTGTGGACAGATACACACTGAAGCACAAAGGATTCTTCAGGTCTTGAAGACAAAAATCACAGTTTGTAATTCCTTACATTTAAGACAGACAGGCTAAGGACTGTATAATCTCACCAGTCTTCAGATAGTCCAACCATACACATACAGAAGTACAGCAAAGAATAATAATTTACAGATTTCATTCTTAGGAATTTAAAAATTATAATAAAAAACCACAGAGCTACATTTAGTTTAAAACATACAAAGATACAAGTTACTTTATGAAATTTCTTCACACGGCCTAGTTTTTACCTCAATTAGACAAAAAATACTTCTCAAGGATCTGAGTTACAATATCAAGAATTCACCTGTGCAAATAAACATCAATGGAATTATACATTTTCCAGACTATCTTTTCCCATGATTAATAAGTATTTCCTTCAGTTTTAAGTGAAGCCTTTTCCAATACTATTTTGATAGAACATAATACATTACTGTTATTATCCCTACTCTATTCCCTGTCTCTA
>NW_011446507.1:0-678 GCF_000754665.1 Bison bison bison | reverse complement strand
CACATCCATACATGACCACTGGAAAAACCATAGCCTTGACTAGACGGACCTTTGTTGGCAAAGTAATGTCTCTACTGCATGTAAAATAGATAACCATCAAGGACCTAGTGTATAGCAAAGGAAATTATGCTCAATATTTTGTAATAACTTATAAGCAAAAAGAATAAGAATAAGAAAAAGATATATATATACATGTATGAAATTTCTTTGCTGTACACCTAACACTATCACAACATTGTAAATCAACTATACTTAAATTTTAAAAAAAGTTACTTTGCTGATATTTAATTAATTAATTAGTTAAGTCATAGCTATCATTTACAAACAAATGTTTTCTCAATTTGAGTTTTACCTTCTATTTTTATGCATTTTATTTACAATAACTCTTCAAAAAGAGTTTATAGCTAGCTGATTAGTTTCTACTTCTCTGTGCCTTCATGAGTAATAGCTAACAAATATAGTTAATTTGGCATTAGGCAACTGATGCATGTGATAAAAGTAAGATATTAGAAAGTAGTTTGGAAGTAATAATATGCAATTTTGAATATTTCAATAATATTCAATAATTGAAAAGATTTTAAAATTATAAGGCAAAATGCAAGACTCTGAAGCGTAGAAAGAAGGAACACTATTTAGGGATCTGGAGATTCCAGAAACATGAAAGTGTTTTTGTTTTTG
>NW_011446506.1:0-678 GCF_000754665.1 Bison bison bison | reverse complement strand
GTGATTTTGGAGCCCAAGAAAATAAAATCTGTCACTGTTTCCATTGTTTCTCCATCTATTTGCCATGAAATGATGGGACCAGATGCCATGATGTTAGTTTTTTGAATGCTGAGTTTTCAGCCATCATTTTCACTCTCCTCTTTCAACTTTCAGCAGGAGGCTCTTTAGTTCCTCTTTGCTTTCTGCCATAAGGGTGGTATCATTTGCCTATCTGAGGTCATTGATATTTCTCTTGGTAATCTTGATTCTAGCTTGTGCTTCATCCAGCCCAGCATTTCATATGATGTATTCTGCACATAAGTTAAATATGAAGAAGGGTGACAATATAGAGCCTTGATGTACTCCTTTCCCAATTTTGAACCAGTCCATTGTTCCAAGTCTGGTTCTAACTGCTGTTTCTTGACCTGCATGCAGATTTCTCAGGAGACAGAAAAGGTGGTCTGGTATTCCTATCTCTTTAGGAATTTTCCACAGTTTGCTGTGATCCACACAGTCAAAGGCTTTGGCGCCATCAATGAAGCAAAAGTAGATGTTTTTCTGGAACTCTCTTGCTTTTTCTATGACCCAACCGATGTTGGCAATTTGATCTTGGTTCTTCTGCCTTTTCTAAATCCAACTTGAGCATCCAGAAGTTCACGGTTCATGTACTGTTGAAGCCTGGCTTGGAGAATTTTGACC
>NW_011446505.1:0-678 GCF_000754665.1 Bison bison bison | reverse complement strand
CTCCTCTGTCCATGGAATTCTCCAGGCATGAATCCTGGAATGGGTTGCCATGCCCTTCTCCAAGGGATCTTCCCAGCCTGTGATCAAACCTGGGTCTCCTGCACTGCAAGCAGACTGTTTACCATTTGAGCCACTAGGGAAGCCCATTATTTTAGTTTAATTCTGTTTTTTAAAAAGAAGAGAATAATAACAACTTTTAATATGCTGATGGAGATGATCTACTAGAGGGTGAAAGATAATGAGAGAGAGGAGAATTGCTGGAGCACAATGTGAGGATGTGAGAAAGACTGGGTATAGTCCTCAAGTCTTAATGATTTAACCACTCAATTTATGTTATATGAAAACTAAATAGTATCTATTTCATACATGCTATTCAATATACTGAATATATATAAAGCTTATACACATATATATTGTGAAAGTAGGTTTATATACTGATATACAATATGAGAAACTTAGAAAATTATGAGGTAAATCTCGTGATTGTTGGAGAAATATCATGACAGAACACTTTATTTTCCTGAAATTTTCACATTTTAAAGTGGTATTATGTTTTTAAAACTACAGTAGTAACTAGTATGTTTATTTCTTAAATTTAGAAAGAGGTTATTTTCCCCCTGTATTTCCTTTCACTACATTCCTTCTGACTTAACATGTAGGCTTGTAACATACAGGCTT
>NW_011446504.1:0-678 GCF_000754665.1 Bison bison bison | reverse complement strand
GCTTTTTTCCCCCGGGCGAAGAAAAAAGCCACTGTGTACAGGAAAAACAAAAACAAGGAAAAACCTGTCCATAATCAGATGAATAAATAGTTTGAAAAAGACAATCTCGGGTTTGGCTACAGAATAAGATAATGGAAAAAAAAAATGCTTCTGGTTTCAACACTCTTTTGCCTGTTGGGGCAAATTATTGAGCTGGGTGCTGTAACACCTCATTTGAATGTAGATCCCAGGGGCCATTACAGGCAAGCAAACAACAAACAGTAACTAAGGGGGGGAGGGAATTTCAGGTTGTCCAGTGGGGGCAGAAGCACACAGGGAATGTTCCTCACAACCTCTGCCCCGCTCGACCTGCCTCTGTCACCCTAAGCAGATGTAGGAGTGTGGCATTATTGCTGGATGCCAAGCATAAATGTTATAACCCATTTGAAACTCCACTTGCAGGAATGATTCTGACCTTCTTGCACTTGTTCTGGGAATTCTCTGGCCCTTAGGGATGCTTGAAGGCAGCTTTGCCCCCTGCTGCTGTCTGGGGATCAAATCAGTGGGGGGCCTAGACTTTAAAGGGAACACGTGGTTAGGAAATCTTGTTAGCTGACAATTCAACTTCACTCTAATGTGCATCCAAAGAGCTAGCACAAAGACTTCCTCTCCTGTCCCCCTGCAGTTGTCTCTCCCAGC
>NW_011446503.1:0-651 GCF_000754665.1 Bison bison bison | reverse complement strand
CACCCGCTCGGTGCCCCTCCTGGGAGGGGACCCACACACCCTGCAGTGTGGACGCAGACATGTCGGAACTGCAGTCACGGCAGAGAAAACGTCTAGGTCATATTCGTACAAATAGAAATAATGACTCCCCCCACCAAAAAACCTTTCATTATATCACATCAGAAGCATGAACCTTGACCCTGGGAAGTGTAGACATGGGGAACAAGCATCTGTGAGGGGACCCAGGTGGTGGATAAGGTTTCTTTCAACTCTGGGCAGAGCGATAGAACAGAAGGTATCTAGCGGGTGTGTGTTGCGTGGACGTGTCGTGGATGAATAATAAAGACTCTTGCGGTCTGTCCTCATCAACGATGGCCCAGGTCTCCGAGAGGAAGCCCTTCCAAGGAGAGTAGGATGTCCCCTTTCTAGAAAGCACTGGCAACCCCACAAGTAGATCCCCACGGGCACTGAGCATCATTCCCAGTGGGAAGGAACGTCTTATCACATTCAAGCGACAGATTCTTTTCAGTTAGACTTCTGGAATTGCATCCTCTCCCCTGGAGATTCAGCTTGTATAGTGTTAATTTGGAGACTGAAAATGTGATGTCTAAGCATTAAAAACGTGAATGACACAGAACTCACTCTGCACATCAAGGCCATCTGTAATCCCTG
>NW_011446502.1:0-679 GCF_000754665.1 Bison bison bison | reverse complement strand
TCAGGAGCACCTCTGACAGAAAATGTCAGATTAAAAATCACTTTCAAAGAAAAGGCTGTTTTCTGTTCCCAAACTGATAAACTAGAATGCCACCAGCCTTCAGGCCACACTCAGCCCTGGGGTTAGCCACTTACCAGTGGTAACTGACGTTTTTGAATGTAGGGGAAGAAGCACAAGAGAGCTAACCTTTTTCCAGAGGAAACAGACACATCCTCAAAACATTGCCTTTGACATTCATTAAAGCCATTTCCTTGGAATTCCTTGAAGTCCACCAGTGTGCTGAGTTTCGCTGACCTGCTGCCTGTAAACATAGCCAGAGCTGCTTTCCAACTTACAAATAGTGTTTAATAGCTGGAACAGGAAAGACCACACGTAACTGCTGTGTCCCTTTCCTCACTACCCTTTCCTGAAGCCACAAACACCTCTCCCCACATCCCTCAGCACCGGCAGCTCTTGGTTGCAGGTGCCAAGCTCTTTGCTTTTCCTTCCCCTGCTTCATGTAGACAAAGGTCATACTTGCAGCTCCCAAGAGAAGGCCAGGCTGCCTGCATGCCCTACGAGAAGAGGAGACCCCTCTCAGAAGCAGGGACCCCACATCTTAAACAGAAGAAGCCCAGAAGCCTGGTCTTTAGTTTAACCAGTTCTTTTTCCTTTATTATTATTATTTTAAAAAATTTTT
>NW_011446501.1:0-679 GCF_000754665.1 Bison bison bison | reverse complement strand
TATATATATATGCTTATACATATATATGTGACTCAGTTATATATATATATACATGTCTTTATGTACATACATATGTATATATAACTTCCCCCACCCTCCCTTGCTATACAGCAGAAATTAACACAACATTGTAAATCAGCTATACTTCAATTTTTAAAAAGATTATTAATTCCATAATATACATATGCTTTTTTAAAATATTATTTTCCATTGTGGTTTACCATAGGATATTAACTGTATTTCCTTGTGCTATGCACAAGGACCTTGTTATCTGTTCTGTATATACTCCAAGCTTCCACTTCATCCCTCCCCTACAGAAAAAGTCTGTTCTCTATGTCTGTGAGTCCATTTCTTTTTCGCAGATAAGTTCATTTTTGTTGTATTTTAGATTCCAAATATTATAATGTATTTATTTTTGTCTTTCTGACTTACTTCACTTAGTATGATACTCTCTAGTTCCACCCATATTGCTGCATTCTTTTTTGTGGATGAATAGTATTCCATTGTATATACATACCACATCTTTATCCATTCGTTTGTTGATGAACCTTTAGATTGTTTCTGTGTCTTGGCTATTGTGAATAGTGCTACAATGAACATAGGGGTGGCATGTATCCTTTTGAACTATAGTTTTGTCTGGTTATATGCCCAGGAGTGGGATTGCTGGATCATATGGTAG
>NW_011446500.1:0-679 GCF_000754665.1 Bison bison bison | reverse complement strand
AGTTACATCAGCTCCACCTCAGATCATCAGGCATTATCCCAGAGTTTGACCTTCCCTAGACCACAGATAAAGGAGTAGTGATCTGGTTCAGGGAAAGCCCTCAGTCTGTATAAATGTTTTTCTCCCCTTTCTTTTCAGGTGTGTGTGCTTTACTAGTGAGATTTAGGTAAAACCGGCACAGAGAAAGGTCAATGTCTGCTTGCTTGAGGTAATTCACAAAATATTCACCTATTTCCTTTGTTTTCTTTTAAAGCAAAGAAAAGCCATGTAGTCTCTTTGCAGAAAAATTATTTTAATTGCTTCAGTGCAGACTTATTTTTCTCCATTTGTGAAAGCCTGTGTGAAATGAGAGATAGGGACAGCAGATCCAAAAGGACTCCAGGATCCAAATAGGACCTCTATTGATGAGGATAAGTTCTCAAGGGCTTCTGGGGTGAAGTTCTGTTTTTGATCTGAGAAGTAGTTGTAATGGTGAGTGCCTTATATTTCATTAGGCTATGCATTTGTTGTATTTTTTTACCTTGGTTTTACTGTATAGCAAAAAGGTTATGGTGATGAAAAATGAATATTAGTATGACAGACATTATTGATTGACTCAGCCTCCAATCCATCCTCCTCCAGGATGTTTTCTGTTGCATAAAAAACTTGAAATCTATAAACTGCTGTTTTTAGGGAAGGT
>NW_011446499.1:0-679 GCF_000754665.1 Bison bison bison | reverse complement strand
CCCCCCTCTTACCCAGTGAGCCCTGCGGGAAGGGTCCGCGACCGGCCGCAGCGGCAGAAGGCGCGGCAGTGAAGGCAGCGGATTTTTCATACGAGCGAGGCTTCCTTCCCGTTCGCTTATTTCTTCGATGATGGGAGTCACTCTGGACTCGATGCTTGTTTTATCCCATGGGTTACAGTCATGCATCACAGTTACGGCTTCAGTGGCTCAGCCTACCCATCTCTGCCAGCAGGGCCGCGTCCTGCCGCCCTGCGGCCTCGGACAAACCTCGAGCCACTGGCCACCTCCTCAAGTTCTGATGCCACAAACCAGGTAATCTCGACATTCTCACCCAGAAGCTCACCTGCTTCCCCAATGAGCCCCAGTTCCTTTTCTTGTTTGCAGGCCCCCTAGGTGGGCAACATTAGGGCACCAACCATATACACATCTGTCACCCGTCTATCTACCAACTGTCACCCATTATTATTATCTATATCTATTATTATTCTCACCTACCTAACATCTGCGAATGCATTTATCACCTGTGTATCTAGTATCTATCTATCATCTATCCATTCAGTTCAGTTCAGTCGCTCAGCCGTGTCCGACTGTTTGTCTCCCTATGTACTGTAGCACGCCAGGCTTCCCTGTCCATCACCAACTCCCAGAGCTTGCTCAAACTCATGTCCATAGAGTCAGT
>NW_011446498.1:0-679 GCF_000754665.1 Bison bison bison | reverse complement strand
GCATGACCCACTGCCCAGGCCCCCCCCCCAGCCAGTGACCCAGTCCCTACCACACTTCTGAGAGTATTGTCTTTATGTTTCAGGTGAGGGGCCTAAGCCTCAGAGAAGGCAAGCAACATGTGGATGTGTGTGTCAAGGTCACACAACCAGTGGATGTGACTCCCAAGTCCTCCTTCCAATCTTCCAGGAGGGAGGCCTGGGAGACAGACAGGCCTGGGGTGCAAGGACAAAGAAAGAAGGCCATGCCCAACACCACCCCATTGTTCAGTTTCTGCTGCCAGGGTTACAACTCAGGGCCCCTCTGCCCACCATTTGCAAGAAGGCCTGGTGGTGGGCCTTTCCACTTTGTCCTGGAAGCCAGACCTGGCAAAGGTCACTGTGCTCACCTTTCTTCCTTCCCTTTTCTTTCCCTCCTTCCCCCTTTCCTTACTTTTCTAAGCTTTTTTTTTTATTAAGGTTTAAAATATACAAACTAGGGCTTCCCTGGTAGTCTAGTGGTTAAAAATCCACCTGCCAGTACAGGGGACTGTACAAGGTTCAATCCTTGGTCCGGGAAGATCCCACATGCCACGGGGCAACTAAGCCTGTGTACCACAAATACTGAATCAGCAAGCCTAGAGCCTGTGCTCCACAACAAGAGAAGCCATCGCAATGAGAAGCCTGTGCACCACAATGAGAG
>NW_011446497.1:0-679 GCF_000754665.1 Bison bison bison | reverse complement strand
TTTGGGAGAGGAGAATGGAAATTTGGGGAAATTATATTGCCATAGGAATTGTTGTTCTTTATATGTCTAGGTTTATTTAATGTGTGTATTGCTTATCTGTTGCTGCTATAATGCTGCTTTCATTTGGAGCCTGAGCACAGCACAAATCTTCTATCTTATTAGGCTCTAGGTCAGAAGTCAGACATAGGTCTCACTGGGCCGAAGTTGAGTTGTTGGCAGGACTGTGTTCCTCTATAGAGGTCCCAGAAGAAAACTCATTTACTTGTATTTCCCACTTCTAGTGGTTGCTTGCGTCACTTGGCTATGACCACCTTCCTCTACCTTCAAAGCTGGCAATAGTGGGACCAATTCTTCTTACATTCTAACACCTTTGACCCCCTTACTCTTCTTTCTTCCATTTCTAAGGACCCCTGTGATTGCATTGGTCCCAACCAGGTAATCAGAACAATCTCCTTATTTTGAAGCCAGCTGATTAGCACCTTAATTCTTTTACCTTAATTCCACTTTGCCCTGTAACCTATCATAGTCATAGGTTCTGAGGATTGGACATGGAAGTATTGGGGCCCATTATTCACCTACCAGCAGAGATATTACTTTGCCAACAAAGGTCCATCTAGTCAAGGCTATGGTTTTTCCAGTGGTCATGTATGGATGTGAGAGTTGGACTGTGAAGAAGGCT
>NW_011446496.1:0-679 GCF_000754665.1 Bison bison bison | reverse complement strand
TTTCCTTTGTATGTTACTTGTTGTTTCTCCCTTGCTGCTTTTATTTCTTTGTGTTTAGTCTTTGCTAGTGTGATTAGTACGTGTGTTGGCGTTTTTCTCCTTAGGTTTATCCTGTATAGGACTCTTTGTGTCTCTTGATCTGGATTGGCTATTTCCATTTCCATGTTGGGGAAATTTTCAACTAAAATCTCTTCACAAATTTTCTTATACTTTTTCTTTTTCTCTTCTTCTGGGACCCCTATAATTTGAATGTTGGTGCATTTGATATGGTCCCAGAGGTCTCTGAGATTTTCCTCAGCTCTTTTCATTCTTTTTATTTTATTCTGCTCATCAGAATTTATTTCCACCTTTTTATCTTCCAGCTCACTGATTCATTCTGCTTCAGATATTCTGCTATGGATTCCTTCTTGAGTGTTTTTGATTTCAATATTGTGTTGTTTGTCCCTGTATGCTTATTCTTTAATTTTTTTAGGTCTTTGTTAATTGATTCTTGTATTTTTTTTCATTTTGCTTTCAAAGTTTTTGATCATCTTTACTATCATTATTCTGAATTCTTTCTCACGTAATTTTCCTATTTCCTTTTCATTTATATGGACCTCTGTGTTTCTCATTTGTTCCGTCATTTTTGCACTATTTCTCTGCCTTTCTTTTTTTTTTTTTTTAAGTTATTGTGTTTCAG
>NW_011446495.1:0-679 GCF_000754665.1 Bison bison bison | reverse complement strand
TTTTTTTTTTTTTTTTTAACATTCCAGGGCCCATTGATGAGACTCTGGGAAAATATAGTGGCAACGGAAATCTAGAAATAGGATTTTCCTTCTTTTGTTTTACTTACTCAAGGAATTGTTTCTACTGGAAAAGTTCAGCCTTAAGCAAAATCTCATCACCAAGAGAGATCCTAGTTTATTCAAATAAGGAAGAACAATAAAAAGTAAAGTCAGCAGAGAGTTCAACCTGACCTATGCTGTGCTTTATCATTTCAGGTATTTGAAGATATTAACCTTGATAAACAACCCAAAATCCAAGAATTACTTAAATGTACTGACACTATTTTCACATACATTTTTATCTTGGAGATGGGTCTGAAATGGGTGGCCTTTGGATTTAGGAAATATTTCACAAGTGTCTGGTGCTGGCTCGACTTCGTCATTGTGATTGTAAGTTTACCATCTCTGTATAATGTGCAGGTGGGATGGAGGGGGGCTGGGTTGGGGTGGAGGAGGGGATCACATGGAAGTTGCTTTTCCCGTGTGCCTCATACGAGTGCCTCTCCAGAATATTTTTCTTCACATTTATCTATCAGCAGTCCAGCCTTTCCTTGGTCCCATTCCTCATATGCTGCATTTCATATGCTCACCATCTCAGCCCTTTCTCATCCTCACTTGTGCCTGAATCTCACACTCTCTA
>NW_011446494.1:0-679 GCF_000754665.1 Bison bison bison | reverse complement strand
AACCTAACCTGGCACTTCCATATGCTATCTCTAGAGTTTTCTCTCTTATGAAGAATAAAAAGAATCTTGCTTTTCTGTATTATTTGCATACTCAGGTGATGTCAATCATAACAAGTGAATAGTTCCATTTTAAGGCCTTAAACACTGCCAAATACACGGTTAAAAAGTTGTACTGCTGCCCTTTCCCAGGATAAACATGAAGAAGAAACAGTATGAGCTGGAAATATGAATTCCCATTAGAGAGAAAAGACCATTTCACCATATAATTCTACGTAATACAGCAGCTTCTCAGATATGATTTTATCTGTTCAAAACAGTTAAGATCTGAGAACAACAACAAAGGTCAGCAAGGAACTAAAGCAGAGCAAGTGTCATGGAAAAAAACAAACATTTTTAAATACACCCTCAAGGCTTCACTTCGGGGCCCGTTCACTTTCATTTTAGATGGGATTCTAAAACACCTGGCCAAGTAGTTTCTCAGTGTGCAGCAAATCTGAGGTAGCAACTACAAACTGGAAGACAGAAAGCTGTGTTGAAAGCAGATGACCCTTGGAGAAGGAAATGGCAACCCACTCCAGTAATCTTGCCTGGGAAATCCCATGGACAGAGGAACCTGGTGGGCAAAGAGTCAGACACGACTGAGGGAGGGGCAGGCGCTTGCTAGAGGCCCCAGAGCTTT
>NW_011446493.1:0-679 GCF_000754665.1 Bison bison bison | reverse complement strand
GTTCGCTGCCCTGGATGTGGAGGTGATCAAGCCCATCACCCTCAAGGCCAAGAACCTCCCGCAGCCACAGTCGGGGCAGCGCGGCTACGAGTGTGTCCTCAACATCCAGGGCAGCGAACAGAGGGTGCCCGCCCTGCGCTTCAACAGCTCCAGTGTGCAGTGCCAGAACACCTCCGTGAGTGCCCACTCGCGCCTGCCCCTGCACCCACTCCTGCCCACCGCTCTCTCCTGGCCTCAGTCAGCTCAGCAGGGCAGGACTGCCCTCAACACCAGCAGAACTGTTTAGCTCCCCTCCCACCGCTTCTGCCAACCCTGCCGACCCAGACAAACTCACCACGCCTTTGCCTGCAGGTGTGACCCTGTCGTGGTGACCCGAGGGGCTAGGGGCCAGCCATGGGGCTGCTAAACACTGTCTGTGGGCTTAGATGTGTTTGCGGGGCTCTGTGCTCTTTCCTGAGAGGAGCTCTGGAAACTCTGGGCCCGGACTTCCTACCAGGGCTGACCTGAGGGTCTCATCTGAGCTCACAAAGGCCACCCCCATCAGCCTTTACAGCCACACAGAGGCTATGTCCCAGCACATGAGGCTTCTGAGCCAGGCCAGCATCCACAAAGATGCTGAAACAGGAGGGAGCTGGCCGGGGCTGTGCTGCAGGGATCCACACGAACCCTGCCCAGTATT
>NW_011446492.1:0-679 GCF_000754665.1 Bison bison bison | reverse complement strand
CAGTAAATGCTGGCTGCCCTTTCCTTCACCACAATCCAGTGTCGGTAGATTGGCCTTACTGTGTGCAGGCAGGCGGACCCAAGTTTGATTCAGTAACAGATCCACTTCTGCCTACTATTTAGCATGGCACCTTGTTCATCATAGGTGTTCATTAAATAATTATTGAATGAACAAATGAATGAAAACAATACAATCAGAGGAATCACTTTCCCTCTTTTGTCTTTGGTTTCTTTACTTGCAAAAATAATGGATGTAGGGTAAAAGGGCTGGAGGTGATATATAACCAACATTCTTTCAGTTATTGCTGCTTCTAATTTCAGGTTTGGTGTTTATTTATTTTTTTCTTTTTGGCAACTAGGAATCACATTCCATGTGCTGGATTTGCTAGTGCAATCTTTGCCCCCTGACTGATCACCTGAGTTCTGCTCTCTAGTGTCTTAACCTGCTACCCAAATCAAACAGTTTTTGTGCTGTGTAACTATATTATTCAATATTGCTAATTCTGCCACACACTCAAGCTAGAATGAGCTCATGCAATCATAGAATCGGATTTTGAGCTAATTCTCAAACACTTTTGTCAGATCCATATCTTTAGCCCACTGCCTCATCTTCCCAAAGAGAGATTAAAATGGTATCTAAAAACTCCTTCTCTCCCACAGGATTCTCTTAAGGATGATTG
>NW_011446491.1:0-679 GCF_000754665.1 Bison bison bison | reverse complement strand
TGCATCCCAGCTTCCCTGGCAATTACAGCCTGTGTCCCTCATTCAGCAATTAATCATGTGTATTCTCTTGGTATTTCCAGTTACTATTAGTCCAGGACTGGTATGGAAACCCTATAGTAACGATATTTCTCTGTGTTTATGCCTTGTGTCCCACCCCTATCACCGCCCCCACCTGGCTGCACAGTGGGGCTAAGCCACCTAAGGGAAGAACCCTCCAACTCCTTCCACCACTCCCATCCTCCTTGGCAGAGCCCAGTGCCTGGCATTTAAGAGATGCTGTCACTGGGTCCAGGCTGCTCTTCAGGAAGCCAAGGAGTTGTTGCTTGGAACTCTGGTGGAGAGAGCGAGAAGCTGGAAGCTTCCTGAAGTCAGGGGAGCTTTTCTTCCATTTCTGACTCCCTAAGAGGTCCTGGATGCTTTTAAGAGTCCAGGGCAGCAGTCTCCCTGACACTGCACTCTGCCTTCTGACAGGCCGCCTGCCCCTTCAAGAAAAACCTCTGAAGATGAAAAAAGCGTTCCCCTGGGAGACCCAGGCCTACAGAAGGAAAGAACCAGATGGGGCCCAACATCAAAGCTTGCACCCACTGGGATCTCTGGACTCTTCCCAGTTCCATGGACCTCAAGTGCCTAAAGAGGAACCCAGGGACCTCAGGTGTGGAACATGAGGTCCATAGATCGG
>NW_011446490.1:0-679 GCF_000754665.1 Bison bison bison | reverse complement strand
ATGCGATTCTTGCTTTAAATGTCTGTAACACTACCAGAAAATAAATGCATTCACATTTCTGCAAATTAGCAATTAAAAGTCAGCCATAGGTTTGTTTTTGAATAAGATTTCTTTAGCGTTCTAAAAATCAAGTGAAGAAATTAACCAGATGAAGTGTTAACAGGAGCTATATCCAAAATAAAAGGAAAAGCTCAAGAAAAGAATTATTTTTAGCATCACAAATTAAACAAATTAATAAATTAGCAAGGTTGCTAGATATACACAGTAAATTTTCCCATCACAATTTGTATTCAGAGTAGTTGAAGTCCAGTGCATCTTATGGGAATCCACCACAATTAGCATAATCTCCCAAGTTTCAAATTCATGTGTTGCTATCAACACTGTAAATTTAAATTCTGGAACAATGCCCAGAATTTTTTGTTAACTGAAAACCAAATGAATCCCTGAAGGAAAGAGGTCTCCTCCCTCCGTGGTTCATGCACATTTTGCTTCTCAATAGTCTTGGCAACACATTCTTGGAGACTGTATTTTTCTGGCCAAGCTCTGTGACATCAATTCTCAAAAGTGATGCGTGTTATTAGCACAATGGGTGGGCAATTTTCAAAAGTACTTTAAACAAATCACAGTTAAGTATGATCCATTTTAATTTTCAACAAATAAAAAAAAAAAAAAAAATTTT
>NW_011446489.1:0-679 GCF_000754665.1 Bison bison bison | reverse complement strand
TTATCAGCCTAGAGATGGCACCAGAGGAACATGCCTAACAAATCTTGCTAAAACTAGCCTTAATCTACCATTAGCTCCCCCATATATTTCCCTTCCCACAATCAACTGCCCCACGAGTTCAATGTCCTCTTCCTTTATCTTGCCACTTCTCTAAAAGTGTATCCTTCTTTTGTTAAAATGTTACTTCAGCCCAAGTTCTAACCATCTCTGTAAGTTGCTCATTGCTGGGTGTTCCCATGTCAATAAATGCACAATGCACAGGCTAATGTGGCACAGTTAGCACAGTTTCAGAAACATGAGGCTCTATACCAGCAGACCAGAATAGCTTCCACCCTGTCTCTCTCTATAGAGTAATTTAACATTTGTGAACAAATGCTTAAACACACCGACTTAGCAATGCTAAACACATTTATAAAACAAATACTCCTCTTTTAATATAAATCAGAACTTCTAAATTATGTTTAATTGATGTTTACATGTGCTTCTTAAAACACATGTCATTGAGTCCTAATATTTAGAAGAATACATGTTTAAAAGAAGGGGTGAAATGCAGAAACAGAAAAGCTATCTATATTTTTACTATTCTTATGATATTTTTACCATGACTCCCTAGTGTTCCCTTTTTAAATCTTTCTTTCCCATACTATGTTTTCAACTGTCAGTAGGTAAAAAATATATA
>NW_011446488.1:0-679 GCF_000754665.1 Bison bison bison | reverse complement strand
CTGGTGGGCTACCGTCCATGGGGTCACACAGAGTCGGACACGACTGAAGTGACTTAGCAGCAGCAGCAGTATATGATAGGAAATCTCACAGCCCTACTTGCTTTCCTTAGTTCTCCTCAGGCCCCTATTCAACTTTTGCTGCAAGTACAAGAAGGCTGACTAACAACAAATTACGAGCTCTATAAAAGAGCACTGCTTTTCAAGCTCCTAGCAGGCACAGTGCCTTGCACACTGTAGGAGGTTCATAACTATTTACTTTTCTGAATTGGTATCAGTTTTCCCTTTTTCCTCAATTTGCTAGACTATGGAGAACAAAGCACAATCTACTGAAATCTCTCATAGCAAATGCCTGAGGCAATAGATAGGTAAAGTTAAATCTGATCCTCAGAGCTCACAACTGATGAATGATATAATTCACCAGATGTCTGGGGAAAAAAAAAAGTATCAGAATACCAGGAAAACATAATCTTTGAGTTTCTTTTTAAAAAGTATATATAGATACACACATATACACATATATACATATATATACACATATACACACACGTGTGTATCCCATGAAAACGCAAAGAAACTGATTATACTCTACTCCAATAGGATTATTTTAAATGTCTTCAGTTCAATTCAGTCGCTCAGCCGTGTCTGACTCTTTGTGACCCCATGAACCACAGCACGCCAG
>NW_011446487.1:0-679 GCF_000754665.1 Bison bison bison | reverse complement strand
TGTGATAAAGATGAACAATTTGAGCACTAACCCTGTTGATTATTTGAAACAATCCACCTAAGAGAGACTGAGAAATTGACAAAAACCCTGAACTTTCTAGCAGTACCCTGATGCTCTTACCAGCTTTATTTGTGGCACCAAATCTTAAAGGATGCATTTATATAAAACAGGAGTAGGTTTCCTATGGGGGAAAACCATTTGTCATTTGCTCTTAACAAGGTAAATCCCTGTGGACAAACGTTTCTTGTAAAACTGTTCCCCTTGGATTTCTTTTCTCCTTCAATAAAAAAGGAGCTATGATAAACAAAGGTATGATGAAATATTAGTTAGCTCTTGCATTTTTGCCTAGAAGTTACTCATTCTTAATCTTTATGGTTTTATTTTTTTAATTTAATGAGAATTAAGAATCAGGATGCAGTGCATTAAATCGACTTTGTGTTAACTGAAGAAAAGGGGTTTTGTTTTTGAGCGTGGGGGGTGTCTTAATCATTTACTTTTAGACTTTATAGTCCTGATTTGCCAGCATATACCAACTGGCCCATAAAATGGAACAGAAAATACAAATTATTCAGATTAAGAAATGTTAATTACTTGGAAGTCTAAATTGAGGTTTCAATACAGAGTTGCTGCTGCTGCTGCTGCTGCTGCTGCTAAGTCGCTTCAGTTGTGTCTGACTCTG
>NW_011446486.1:0-679 GCF_000754665.1 Bison bison bison | reverse complement strand
CTGTTTAGGAACTTAGTCATCTTACACTTGCTGTCTGAATCTTTTTTACTCCTCACTTCTATCTATTCTATCTGTCACACTATACAGGATACTGATTATGAAATATGCCTATGATGCTTAAAAATAGGCAATTTCTTTAACCAGAATCTTGATTTCCCCAAATAGGGAAACTAATATCTATCTCATAATTCTTTTTGTATTAAAGAATTTATCCATGTAAAATATTTTGGAAATTGCCTAAAATATATATTAAGTACTCAATAAATATTCACTTTTAAAGTTACCATTGAAACTTTAAAAATAAATAGCATATTTTCTAAGATGCTAATTCTACTTTAGAATAACCACATTTTCTGTAATATTCGCAAGTCCTTAAACTGACAACTGGAGTCCCTGATACTGTAACAGCTTTATGGTGTGGCAACATGGTTAGGCTTCACTATGGTCCCTAATAATTCAAACAAACATTAATCTACATGCTGCTGTGAAGGGAATTTTGATTAAGCTTCTTTATCCTGGATGGCCTGACCTAATCAGGCCAAGTCTGTTGAAGACGGATTGCTGCTGCTACTGCTAAGTCACTTCAGTTGTGTCCTTGTGCGACCCCATGGACTGCAGCCCACCAGGCTCCTCTATGGGATTTTCCAGGCAAGAGTACTGGAATGGGGTACCATTGCCT
>NW_011446485.1:0-679 GCF_000754665.1 Bison bison bison | reverse complement strand
AGCTATGGGCCATGCCACGCAGAGCCTCCCAAGACAGATGGGTCACAGTGGAGAGTTCTGACAAAATGTGGCCCACTGGAGGAGGAAATGGCAAACCACTCCAATATTCTGGCTGAGAGAACCCCATGAACTGTATAAAAAGCACAGATATTTTAAAATGACCACTTGGGCAGATAATAACTGTAGTTATGACCTACAGAGAGGGCAGCTCTCTTGGAGCCAGTCTTTAAAAGGCAAAACTCTTATCTATTCACTAAAGTGGGACTTTAATTAGAAAACCACTTGGTGGGACTTCCCTGGCCATCCAGTGGTTAAGACACCACGCTTCCCCTGCAAGGGGCACAGATTCAATTCCTGGTCAGGGAACTAAGATACTGCATGCTGCACAGTGACACCAGAAAATAGAGAAAAACAACAATAACAGCACGAAAACCAAAACCCAAACAAACAAAACAACCAACCATGTGGTTAGCCTGATGATAGCGGCTGAATATTCTTGAAACTACATTTATTTTTTAAATAATTTATATAGCTCTGACTTACTTAGTTAAAAGGTATTTAACTTCTTTCTCTCTTAGCTCTAATGCATTGTTTCCCAAATGCTTTGGTTTTTTTCCCATGGACGCTAGCATCTTAGGAGATTTTCTATAAATGTATCATGGTGTAGAAGAAAAACAGT
>NW_011446484.1:0-679 GCF_000754665.1 Bison bison bison | reverse complement strand
TAACTTAATAAATCTATGCTGCATTATAACACCTAGCCAGCAAGAGCCACTGTTCCACCGTGATATGTTTCAGCCTCCCCAGCCCCCGCTCCTCCCTACCTCTCTCCCGGTAAAAGTTCCTAAATTCAAGGCTCTGTGAGCTGTTTCTATCAATCTGATGTTCTGTAAAATTCTCTTACTTATTACACGCTGTCTAAATTTCACTTGTAAATGCTAAGCAATAGTTTGTCTACGCTTCACTTTCAACTGCTAGATTGAATTCTTTCAACACGACAGTGCTTTATTGTTTCCTAAAGTACCCAAATTAATTAAAGGGTGTTACATAGATTAAGAGATGACAACTCCCTTTCAAAGATTTTAATCATTTTTTTCCAATTTTCTTTCTCCTATTATCGGTTAAGTATGCCCTTTTCAGCCTAGTTTTCCTATATTCCAAAAAACAGCATGTGAGACAACCTTGAGAACTGCACCCGATGCAAAGTCTCAACTCATGTTTATAAGAACTGTACTGTGGATGCTGAAAACTCACTCTTCATCCTGTACAGTTTTACTAAATGGGAGATCAACTGAAACCAAAAAATCGTATTTCGCCGGGGGCACTGGGCAACAGGACCGTATTAGCACTGATTATTACTTGTGTCTAAATTAGACTGGATTTGCTTTAGCATAGAGAATCCGC
>NW_011446483.1:0-679 GCF_000754665.1 Bison bison bison | reverse complement strand
GACCCAGGCATCGAACCCTAGTCTCCCAACGTTTCTTGCGTCAGCGGGCAGGTTCTTTACTGCTAGTACCTCCTGCGAAGCCCGTATCAGTATCTACTTCATTAATAACTCATTGGATGAAAACGATAAGCTTTTATTATTGCTCATACTCTAGGGGTAAGCCAGCTGGTGTTTCTGACTTTAGCTGGGGAGGCTTATGAATCTGTAGTGAATCCTGGATAGGGCTGCAGCTTGGCTGTCTCTCACCTCTTTATCTGGGGTTGGCTGGCTAGAGGGAGCCCTTGGGTAGGGCGACTGGGCTCTTGTCCCCATAGTGCCATAAACTCCAACAGGCTAGCCCAAACTCTTCCCAGGACAGTGGCAGACTCTAAGAGCCAACGTCTCTCTCTCTTTTTAAAAAGTTATTTTATCTATTTATTTATTTTCGGCTTTGCTGGGTCTTTGCTGCTGCACAGGAGTTTTCTTTAGTTGCAGGGGTGGGGGCTCATCTCTAGTTGAGGGGGGGAGAGCTGCTCATTGTGGTGGCTTTTACTGCGGGGCACGGGCTCCAGGGCATGTGGACTCAGTGGCTGCAACATGGAGGCTTATTTGCTGCGTGACACATGGGATCTTCCCGGACCAGGGATTGAACCCGTGTCTCCTGCATTGGCAGGGGGATTCCTTACCACTGAGCCATCAG
>NW_011446482.1:0-679 GCF_000754665.1 Bison bison bison | reverse complement strand
TTGATTATTTAAAGGAGACATGATTATCTTGATATTAAACTTTTGAGGGAATTAAAACTCTTTACTGATAGAATTAATAACCAACATTCTTTAACTTGATAAAGGATATTCTTTAGTAACCTATATCAAACACCATACTTAATGGATAAACATTAATGCTCAGTAAACCACAATCAGTCAAGAATGCCCTCGATAGTCAATGTCACTTAATATTATAATAGAAAGTCTGAACAAAGTGGTTTAACCTAAGTATAAAAATGTTTTCTAAGTAAAATTTTCATTTTTGTACATGGAAAATATTTACAATACCTGTGAATATACTAGATTTAATGAGTCTAGTAAGGTAACTAGAACCAAAGAAATATGCAAGTCAATAGGATTCATATATTACAAGAGAAAATATGGGAAAAACTACATTGAGAATAACATTAGCAGTAGATGCACAAAGATTTGTTAGCATTTTATTGAAGGAAATGAAAGATTTACATAAATGGGAAAACATGAATTTTATGGAAAGATTCAAAACTAACCATTCTCTCTAACATTTGTATTTCATTTTCAATATAATTTATAAATTAAATGCAATCCCAGATAAAAGTTTCAGTGAGATTTTAAATGAAGAATTTGGCAGGCTATTCCAAAGTTTATAAATGTTAGGAAAGTATTTATTAAACATTTA
>NW_011446481.1:0-679 GCF_000754665.1 Bison bison bison | reverse complement strand
GGGGAGGGGACGTTGGGGCAGCGGCCTTAGGCCACACACATGCAGTGCTCAGGGTGGCCACCAGAGCCAGCTCTGACCCAGCCACACCCCAGCGCCTGCCAGGAACTCAACTTCCAGTTGAGAAAGCTGAGGCTCAGAGAAGGGCAGGAGGGGTTGGCCAGAGCCAAGGCTTGTCCTCCCATCCCCACTGGAGATCTTTGCTGGGTGCCCTGCCCTGGGAGGGGTGGACACAGAGGGTGAGAGACCCTCTCTGCGCATGCGGTCTGATGGGCAGAGGCCAGTGACCCGCTGGGCAGCTCAGGCCAGCCCTGGGCCTCACTGAGACCTGTCCCTGGCCCAGCAGGCCCCTGCTTCCAGGGAGGTTCTGGGGTGTGATGTGGGAAGCGGCCCTGGTCTGTAAATGCACGGTGCGGAGGATGCGTGCCGTCCCCTGTGGAGTGCGGTCTCAGAGCCTGGGCCTAGGTGCATCTGCACCCAGACAGCCTTGTTTCATTGTCTTATGTATTTGTCTGTGGCTGTGTCAGGCCTCAGCTGCGGCACGCAGAGTCCAGGCCTGCGGGCTTCTCCCTTGTCGAGGTGTGCAGGATCAGTAGCTGTGACCCACAGGCTGAGCTGCTCCGCGGCAGGTGGGACTCAGCTCCCCAAGCAGGCATCCAACCTGCATCGGATCGGCAGGCGG
>NW_011446480.1:0-679 GCF_000754665.1 Bison bison bison | reverse complement strand
TTATAATAAAAACCCTCTAGAAGGCAGCCATAGAAGGAACATACCTCAACATAATAAAAGCCATATATAAAAAACCCACAGCAAACTTTATCCTCAATAGTGAAAAACTGAAAGCATTTCCCCAAATTCAGGAACAACCAAAGGGTGCCCTCTCTCACCAATATATTCAACAGAGTTTTGGTAGTTTTAGCCACAGCAATCAGAGAAGAAAAAATTAATCCAAAGTAGAAAAGAAGAAGTAAAACTCTCACTGTTTGCAGATGACATGATCCTCAACATAGAAAACCCTAAAGACACCACCTGAAAATTACTAGAGCTAATCAATGAATATAGTAATGTTGCAGGTTATAAAATTAATACATGGAAATCCCTTGCATCTCATCCCTTCCTATACACTAACAATGGGAAAACAGAGAAATTAAGGAAATAATTCCATTCACCATTGCGATGAAAAGAACAAAATAGGAATAAATCTACCTAAAGAAACAAAACACCTACATACAGAAAACTATAAAACACTGATGAAAGAAATCAAAGATGACACAAATAGATGGAAAAACATACCATGTTCATGGAGCAGAAGAATCAGTATAGTGAAAATGTGTATACTACCCAAAGAAATCTACAGGTTCAAAGCAATCCCTATCAAGCTATCAATGGTATCTTTCATAGAACTAGA
>NW_011446479.1:0-679 GCF_000754665.1 Bison bison bison | reverse complement strand
GACTCTTTGGACTATAGCCTGCCAGGTTCCTCTGTCCATGGGATGTGCCAGGCAAGAATACTGGAGTGGGTTGCCATTGCCTTCTCCTGGGGGTCTTCCCGACCCAGGGACCAAAGCCAGGTCGCCTATGTTTCCTGCATTGCAGGCAGATTCTTTACCAACTGAGCCATTGAGGAAGCCTGTTTATTGCCCTTGATAACACTTGTCAGAAGCTCTGGATTTTGAGTTCCGTGAGCCGTGAACAAGCCATTTTGCTTCCAGGGCACTTTCCTTGGGTCTCTTTGAAATGAATTGCAGTCATGTCTTACCTGTTTCCTGGGTGAAAAAACCTACTTCATTTCTCATATTTTGGTATCAGTGTGGATAACTGGGTGTGTGAGAGAAATGAAAAGGGCCCTGCAACCACTCAGTGAGTATTAATCCCTCCTAGTGATGGGGCAATCAGGGCAGGAAGACAAGGTTAACTTAATGGCAGTACCCTGAAAGCTCAATTGGTAAAGAATCTGCCTGCAATGCAAGAGACACGGGTTCAATTCCTGGGTCGGGAAGATCCACTGGAGTAGGGAAAGGCTACCCATGCCAGTATGCTTGGGCTTCCCTTGTGGCTCAACTGGTAAAGAATCTGCCTGCAGTGTGGGAGACCTGGGTTCAATCCCTGGGTTGGAAAGATCCCCTGGAG
>NW_011446478.1:0-679 GCF_000754665.1 Bison bison bison | reverse complement strand
TCTTTACCACTAGTGCTACCTGGGAAGCCCACTTTGCAGGGTGGCACATCTATTATTCACAAGGGGAAGCAGTTTACTCTGAGACTATACATAAAAATCAGAAGAATGTAAATAGATTAGTATCAAAATGATAAGCATATGAAAGAAACTAAGCAAGAAGCACTCAGTGATTATAGTTCAAACCCCTAATTTTTACAAATGCATCAAGCAACTTGCTCGACGTTACCCAGCTAACTAGGAGAAATCTGGTTAAGACTCTGATCCCTTGCTTCCAGTGCATTCTTCCCTGCCTTCTGCACTGGTAGTAATGGACAGTGTTGAAAAGAAAAAAATTATTTCTGAACTTAAAAAGAGAAGATAAATTCCAGAGACTATAGATCATTATATATGACATCAGTTTGCATCTATTTCTAGAGTAGATTTTGAAATATGTGATATGTGAAACTTTAGGGGAAAAAAAGCGAGAATTTTTACATGAAGTCAGCATAGATTACTGAGTTTCACAAAGCTATTCTATTTTCTTTATGAAAAGTATTAGAATATACAAGGCGTGAGATAAATGTAGTGAAGCATTTGATAAATTCTTTTTTTAATTTAAATTTATTTATTTTAATTAGAGACTAATTACTTTACAATATTGTATTTGTTTTGCCATACATCAACATGAATCCGCCATGGG
>NW_011446477.1:0-679 GCF_000754665.1 Bison bison bison | reverse complement strand
AACACATGTTCACATCTTTGAAAATTAGCAACTTGAAGGTTCACGTGTGGGGTGTTTACTAGTATGTAGGAACAGAACATTTATAAAATCTATCTTGAAAATCATTATAATCCTTTTTGTTGTGGGAGACACTGGCTGTTGATGCCATCTCTGGTTTATTTGTGTACTAGTGTTATAATCCTGTAGGTGAGCAGACCCCAAGGGTTAGATAGGTCAGCCTATGTAGATTCTGTCTTCCCTCTGAATTCACTTAATCCCAACACATAATCAGAATTGCTCGATGCATACATTTATGATCTATGACTGATGATCAGAATTGCTCGATGCATACATTTATGATCTATGACTGATGATCAGAATTGCTCGATGCATACATTTATGATCTATGACTGATGATCAGAATTGCTCGATGCATACATTTATGATCTATGACTGATGATCAGAATTGCTCGATGCATACATTTATGATCTATGACTGATGATCAGAATTGCTCGATGCATACATTTATGATCTATGACTGATGATCAGAATTGCTCGATGCATACATTTATGATCTATGACTGATGATCAGAATTGCTCGATGCATACATTTATGATCTATGACTGATGATCAGAATTGCTCGATGCATACATTTATGATCTATGACTGATGATCAGAATTGCTCGATGCATACATTT
>NW_011446476.1:0-679 GCF_000754665.1 Bison bison bison | reverse complement strand
GACAGAGGAGCCTGGCGGGCTACAGTTCTTGAGGTCCCAGAGTTGGACATGACTGAGCAACTAATAACAGGCCAGCAAAACTCAGGTACCTCATCATCACCCAGTGGAGCTTCTTCTGCCTTGTCATCACTTCTCTGAGTGGACTGGCTTCTGAACATTCTATTCCACCCTGTGGTTGGACTGACCATGACATCTAATAAAACAAAGATGTCTCAAGTTTTTAAAGCCTGCTCTGACCACTCAATTCTTTTCGATTACAGATGATAATTACTATGTTAAGCATTTAAATCAAATCTTCATAAAACTGGGTGGATTGCTACACAGCGCAGAAGACGAGATGATGATCTGTGCTGTGTCTCTCCCTGGACTCGCACCAATCCATCTCCATTTTCCAGATGAACCAAAAAATGTAAGCCTGTTTGCTGGATTCTGTTTTTCCACTTTCTTCATTCTCCTGAGCTTCACAGTCACATCCTAAGAAAGGGACTAAGGAATTAAATCATTCTTGTGTATCTAACATATCTTATTCTGTCTTTGTATCCTACTGATAATTTCACCAGACGTGGGACTCCAGGTGTATGCCATTTTTTCCCTCTGAGTTTGAAGTCATCATATCTGACTTCTGTTCTCCCTGCTTAAGAATCTGCTGCCATCCCCACTAGCTACTTGACCTACAGAT
>NW_011446475.1:0-679 GCF_000754665.1 Bison bison bison | reverse complement strand
CCATTATTGATTGGATACCTTTTTTTTTTTTTAATACTAAGCTGCATGAGCTTATGTATATTTTGGAAATTAATCCCTTGTTGGTTGCTTCATTTGCAAATATTTTCTCCCATTCTGACGGCTGTCTTTTCATCTTGTTAATGGTTTCCTTGGCTATGCAAAAGCTTTTAAGTTTAATTAGATCCCATTCATTTATTTTTATTTTCATTACTCTAGGATGTGGATTGGAAAAGATCTTGCTGCAATTTATGTTAAACAGTGTTCTATGTTTTCCTCTAAGAGTTTTACGGTAGCCAGCTTAACATTTATGTATTTAATCCACTTTGAGTTTATTTTTGTGTATGGTGCTAGGGAGTGTTTTAATTTTATTCTTTTACATGTGTCTGTCCAGTTTTCCCAGCATCACTTCTTGAAGAGGTTGTTTCTTTCTCCATTGTGTATTCTTGCCTCCTTTGTCATAGGTTAGGTAATCATAGATGTGTGGGTTTATCTCTGGGCATTCTATCCTGCTCCACTGATCGATATTTGTTTTTTATGCTAGTACCATACTGTCTTGATCAATGTAGCTTTGTAGTATCATCTGAAGTCAGGGAGCCTGACTTCTCCAGCTCTTGTTTTTCTTTCTCAATATTAAGCAGGTTTTTTGAAAAAGAGGGTGAAAAAGGCAACTTAGGCTTGG
>NW_011446474.1:0-679 GCF_000754665.1 Bison bison bison | reverse complement strand
TCCTTGCCCACAGGCACTCAATCTTTATGCTGAATCTTACAGCAAGCATGCTTTTTTCTAAGAAGCTGTTGCTGCTTCTCAAATAATCCCAAAAGAAGAGTTTCTGGACGTCCCCTAATGAGTAAAACTGCTGATAGGAATGGAAAAGTTTATGAAGGATTTTTCAACCCCAGATACCATATGTGGAGTCAGAACATTTTATTTATACCTTTGCCTGATACTTCACCCACACACACAGGATTAAGCAAGAAATATATGGCTGCCTGCTGGCCCAGAGTTCTCTTAGACATTCTCTCCTGGCCTGAAGGGAGCACCATTGACCGAGGCCAAATGTTGATCTGCAGCACAAAATTCCTTTTCATGTTGAAAGGCAAAATAATAGAGAATAAAGTCTAAAATAGTAAACATAATCCCATATATTTTATTTTTGTTTCAGTCTACAAATAAAAATAAGCCTAAACGGCCCTTTCTGGCATAAGATGATAGGTTAAAAAATAAATCCACAAAGTATTATATAATATTAAGATAAGAACAATTAAGAATGATATATTTCCTTTTAAAAACCTTGATGGATAACCTTTAAGATGTTTTGAGGGTTGTGTTCAGGCCACACACATGATGGGCAATATTTTTTCTTCCTTTTTTTACCAAAAAAAAAAAAAAAAAAAACCCAATTTTT
>NW_011446473.1:0-679 GCF_000754665.1 Bison bison bison | reverse complement strand
TTTCACTTTCATCAAGAGGCTTTTTAGTTCCTCTTCACTTTCTGCCATAAGGGTGGTGTCATCTGCATATCTGACAATCATAATTTGTTGCCTAGGTTAAGGTTCTTCATTCTAAATTCTGATCTGAAGAGCTGGGGTAGGTTTCCTAAGGTATTCATTATTGTCTCTTGTTCCACAGGAGTCTTTTCAATGAACTAGAGAAAGGAAAGCACATCTTCCCATTTAGAAGTCCACGTTCCCACGGGCGGAATATTTTACAGGTAGGTCTACTGATTTGGAATTAAGATAAATGGGCCTGGAGAAGGCAGGAATGAGACAAATAGCTGAGAAATGTCTCTCAACCTAGAAAAAATTAAGGACCAACCTGAGTTGCTGGATGTTTTAATTGGAACTGTTATTGGATCAGGTCCTGTTATTGGCCACTTATAAAGTCGAACTCACAAATGATAGAAAAAGAAGTTGCTTTTATCAGAATACTAGCAATCTGGGGAGATGGTGGACTCATTACCTGCCCAAAACCGTCTCTAAATATTCTGCTTGGCCATGAAAACTTTTAAAGGGAAACAAGGAAGTAATCTTAGTTAATCATTGAGATAGTCAGAGTCATCACCATCCCCCACTGTGTGCAGGCTTGTGTTCTCTTCATGGTCTTTCTTTAGATGCTATCTTGTTCACTCAG
>NW_011446472.1:0-679 GCF_000754665.1 Bison bison bison | reverse complement strand
GCCGGCGAGAGGCAAGCAGGTGGGAGAGGGAGAGGACAGCCACAGGGGCCAGAGTGGTTCCAGAAAGACGGGGCCGGCGAGAGGCAAGCAGGTGGGTGAGGGGGAGGAGAGGAGAAAGGGCGACAGCCAAGACAAAAGGGCACAAAACATTATTACTGAATGAGAGGACAGAGAAGGCCAATGAGCCAGGGCGAGCAAGAGAGAAGGATGTAAAAAGAAATGAGATGCCCTGTGTGAAAGCATGTTTCCCACTGTAGAAACTAAATATGGTAATTTTATTCATTCAAATTGATTTCAGACTCTTACTTTCCTACTAAAAAGTCTAAATAATTCTGAAATGATGAAAATCATTGACATGGCAAATGCAGTGGTTCAGTGGATGAGTTTGAATACCACTGCCACCTAGAAGCTTGGCGAGCTGGGGTAGGTCACTCAAGCACTCTGAGCTTGGAAAAAAGGGAATTGTGTGTTATTACATTAGGGCAACAGTTAGAACCAGACATGGGACCACTGACTGGTTCAAAATGAGGAAAGGAGTATGACAAGGATGTATATTGTCACCCGGCTCATTTAACTTCTACGCAGAGGGCATCACGTGAAATGCTGGGCTGGATGAAACCCAACCTGATCTGGGTTTCATCCCGCAACCCAAGATTGCTGGCAGAAATATCAACAATCT
>NW_011446471.1:0-680 GCF_000754665.1 Bison bison bison | reverse complement strand
CCCTGCCATTAGGAACAAACGTCAGCCCTAAAAACAAAGCAGGGCTTAATTTAAAGTGCAGTAGTATCAGGTTTTTTAAAAAGGGCTCAGATAAATTAGAAGGCTTTTCATTATACAATTTTATATTCTGAAAACGTTCATCTAAAAACAAGCCTGTTAAAAAACATCTATAAACACATTAGTGAGGTGAGTTTATGAGGATGAATGGACAAGTTAAAAATCAAAGAGTGCTTCTCAGATGCCAGTCTGTTGAGCAGTGACAGCCCACTGTGAAATGCAAAAAAAAGAAAAACAAACATGGGCAACATATTAAATATTTCATAAAACTTTACTCATCCATTATGGTCCAACTCAAACATAATCTCTGTGAGGAGGTCTTTCCGCATTTATTATGGAAGTACCGCCATCTTTCTATCATCCCCTATGGAGTCACATACAACATTACAGCACAAAACACACTACACGTGACCACTGAACAAATACTGTATCCACACTAGGTATCCACACATATCAAACACTGTATCCACACATATCAAGTACTGTTATCACACATAACAAGTACTGTATCCACAGTAGGTATCTACACATAACAAGTACTGTATCCACACTAGGTATCCACACATATCAAATACTGTTATCACACATAACAAGTACTGTATCCACAGTAGGTATCCACACAT
>NW_011446470.1:0-680 GCF_000754665.1 Bison bison bison | reverse complement strand
ACTTTCTGCCATAAGGGTGGTGTCATCTGCATATCTGAGGTTATTGATATTTCTCCCAGCAGTCTTGATTTCAGCTTGTATAGACAAAGACATATGAATGAATATGAAAATAGAAACATTGTTAAACTATAGGTAACATAAACATCTATCAATAGAAGTCTGCTAATAAATAAATATTTCCTGATAATACTATTTTCAAACTCAATTTAAATTTTTCCCAGATTTACCCCTTTGGTATTAGTTTTGTGAGTTAATTAAATTTAACAACAAGTAAAAACTTCTCCTATATGATAACTAACTCTCCCCTTTCTGAACAGGATACCTGTCTGTTCTATTCTTAAAATGAATTTATATATTCATTTAACGTTTTATACTGTGAACTTACCACATGGTAGGCAGTGTTTGAGGTGCTTGCATACAATATTCCTTCCCTCAAGGATCTTATGTTATAGAGAAGGGAGACAGAAAATTTACAATAAATAAGCAAATTGTATGGAAGACAATAAGTGGTTTAGAAAAAATGAGCAAGGCAAACAGTGTTTGGACCACTGGAGATGAGGAGAATGCTACAGTTTTATATAGGATAATTAGGACAGATTTCATTGAGAAGGTGACATCTGGGAACATATTTAAAGAAGAGGGAGTTAGCCAAGCAGACATGCAGAGTGTTTAAGGTCAGT
>NW_011446469.1:0-680 GCF_000754665.1 Bison bison bison | reverse complement strand
GCAGAGGACCTTGACTTTAGGGGGACTGGTGTTCATCACCACAGTTCATGGTTTAGCACCACTAAGCGGCCTGGCCTTCTCCATGACCTGCCAGTGGACTCACCTGAGTCCGTCAGAGGAGTTTAGTATCAGACGTCCAAGCTGCATTATTTAATTGGAGGATTGCTATTTCTATCCTCACCTGACCAGCGTAACTTTGCAGACCACGTACTCCAAAATGAAGGATAAAGGGAAGATGGTGACGTGGTCCTTATCAAGCCCAGAGAATACAGAATGCAGTTGGGACCGTGCACCAGATTTAGAAAAGATCATCTCTATAAACAGATGCTTCCTGTGTGTTCTCAGCTCTGTTGGGTTTCAAAAAGGGAAGGGTTCTGTGGGTTGTGAAGGTGGTGAGAGATTTATAGAGGAGCTCAACCACTGCAAAAGCCCAGGAGAAGGGTGAGGGAATTGGAGGCAAAGGAAGAATGAGCCGGGGCCCATGGTGGGGGCTCAGTTGGCAGGCGAGAAGGCCAGGTTGGCAGAGGGTCCTGGGAAGCTGGAAAGGTTCTACGCTGCCAAAGCAGGGCGGACGTGAAGGGACAAATGTGGGTCAGAGTTGCGCTTGTAGACCAGGGAGGCTTCCGGCTTCTTCACCGGGGATGGCCTGATAAACTGGGCAAGGAGGATGGAAAGGAATG
>NW_011446468.1:0-680 GCF_000754665.1 Bison bison bison | reverse complement strand
GTCACACACAATCTCTTTTTCTAATGTTTGTCCAGTCACAGACTTACCCCTACCTCCAGATCAAGGTATTCTAAACAGGTTGATAGTGTTAGAAGTCATCACGTGAAGATTCTTTTTTGCTTAGCAATACGTCTTCAATTTATGTTTTTCCTCTCACATTCTTCTATAAGCAGCAAGGAGAAACCAGATCACGTTTTTTGCACTTTGCTTGAAAATCCCCTCAGGAAAATATCCAATTTCATCAAGCTGAAATTCTACTTTTTACAGAACTGTTGAACATGATCCATCCTAGTTTTCTGTCACTTATAACAAGGATAATCTTCCCTCCAATCTCAAATCTCATATTCTTCATTTCAATCTGATGCCTCATCAGAAGTACTTTTAAGATTCATATTTCTAAGAACATTATATTTCTAAGAACATTATATTTCTAATATATATTTCTAATCACTGTAATGTATATATTTTCTAAGATAATAGAAGCTTCCTTTACAGCATTCTTTTTTTTTTCTCCTTAGACTTTCCTAGTAAAATAAACATCCACATTTCTATGAACAGTGCTTTCAAATCAATCTATTTTCCTGTAATGCACCTCAAAACTCTTCCTTTTGTCACCATTGTTATTGTTCAGTCACTCAGTTCTGTTTGACTCTGTGCAACCCCATGGACTGCAGCACGCC
>NW_011446467.1:0-680 GCF_000754665.1 Bison bison bison | reverse complement strand
GACGGCATATGTAATTAAATCTGGTAGAGAGAAAATAATGTAAAATGACGGCATAATAATGAAACACGGTGTTTGTAGAATTAGTACACAACCAGAGTATTTTGCCTTAACATCTAATTTTTAAAAACTTTATATTTTATATTGAAGTATAGCCAGTTAACAATGCTGCGATAGATTCAGGTGAGCAGCAAAGGGACTCAGCCATACCTGTGCATGTGTCCATTCTCCCCCAAACGCCCCTCCCATCCAGGCTGCCACATAACATTGAGCAGAGTTCCCTATACAGTAGGTCCTTGGTGGTTATCCATTTTAAATATGGCAGTGTGTATGTGTCCATCACATATTTCATAACTATCCCTTCCCCCGGTACTTCCCTCTTGATAACCGTAAGATCGTTTTCTCAGTCTCTGAGTCTGTTTCTGATTTGTAAATAAGTTCCTTTGTATCGTTTCTTTTTCATATTCTTCATATAAGGGATAGCACACAATAATTCTCTTTGACTTACTTCGCTCACTGTGACAGTTTCTAGGTTGACCCATGTCGTTGCAAATGGCATCAGTTCATTCTTTTTAATGGCAGAGTAATATTCCACTGGGAGAAGGCGACGGCACCCCACTCCAGTACTCTTGCCTGGAAAATCCCACGGACGGAGGAGCCTGGTGGGCTGCAGTCCATGGGGT
>NW_011446466.1:0-680 GCF_000754665.1 Bison bison bison | reverse complement strand
GGTTGTGTCAACAGTCTTTTCTGCTTTCATGGTTCTAGTTTAAATACCATTTTGCTTCATGACATACGGTTTCACCGGTAATTTTAAACAAAACTGAATCAAAATATTTGGGGTTTATAATTTCCTGTTTATTTGGAGCCAACTGTTCTAATTTAAAATAATTGCTTTCAAGGTCTGTTGTCCAACAGTCATTCTGGATTTCTCTCTTTATTGGTTTCCTTGGATTTTAAGCTGTCTTCTTATGTTAACTCTCAGCTTTCTGAACAGTGTTCCTATATAACTCCTTGGGACCTTTCTTCCTTTTCATATGTCTGAAAATATCTCTATTTTGCTCTTATTTGTAATTTATGGTTTGACTTAGAGAATTTTGGGTTAAAAAGAAGGAATTTGGCATTTTTATTTGTTTGTGCATTAATAATTTTGGTTTTATTTCACTGTGGTCAGCGAATGCAATATGTAATTTATTCTTTCAGGAATTAAGGTTTTCTTTTCCACATACTACAAGATCAGAATTTTGTAAATGTTATCTGGACACTTGAAAAGGAAGTGCATTTTCTGTTAATAGAAGATGAAGTTTGGTAAATAATTCCTAAAGAAAACTTTTAAATTATATAATTCAGATTGTTTGCATTCTTATTTATTTTCGCCTATTTTATCCAGCAAGAAGTCTGTTAATTAGG
>NW_011446465.1:0-680 GCF_000754665.1 Bison bison bison | reverse complement strand
GGACCTCCCCTGATCAGGGATTGAGCCCATGTCCCCTGCATTGGCAGGCAGACTGCCAAGCTCTGGACCACCACGGCCATACTGGTGTCCATACCTGCCTGCCCCATGTATGCATTGCCACTCAGGTTGTTGTGACTTACTATCACTGTGACAACTAGGTAATGAGAAAAATCTATGTTTGGTCACACAGAGGTGTGCGACTGGTTATTATATTTCCTCATCTGGGAGACAATTCAGTATAACCCTGGGGTCTATCCTCTCTCCTCTCCTGCTTGCTTTTTCTGCAGTTACAGATGCACAGCTCCTTAAGCCAGTTGAGGTCTAAAATGTTACGTTTTCAGGGAAGGCATCTAAACAATTAAGAGGTTAAAAAAAATCTGCCTCTCCCTTCCCATGTATGAAATAATATTGGTTATGCCAAATTGGCTGTCCTGTGCCCTGTTAACAGTCTTCTGGTTATCCAAAGCATGGTCTCAATGGCTAATCAACAGTGCCCCAGGGAATATTTATGCAATGTACAGAAGGGAATAATTCCACTCCAACAGGAAAGTAAATTTAGCATCTTTAGGCAAATCCTTACATGACTGAAAAAAATGTGTGAGTATGTAGGAGTATGTATGTGTGTGTGTGTGTGGCGAGAAAGATTTGGTCAAGTCAAAACTTTGACTACTTAATCTATT
>NW_011446464.1:0-680 GCF_000754665.1 Bison bison bison | reverse complement strand
TACACACTCCATAGGGTCACAAAGAGTTGGACACAACTGAAGAGAATTAGCAGGCACACATGCATAATAATAATACTTAGGCCAAAACAATGATAATGTTTCATATCAAAAGCATAGGATGCCAAAAAACTGCCAAGTAAATTTAGTCTTGACAAAAAAAATGTATGATCTTAAATACTTTTATTTATTTTCAAATAAGGAACTCAAAGTATGAATAAGCCATATATCCAACTTAAAAAGGAAAAAATTGTAATACTGATAAATGGAACAAAAGAATAAAGAAAAACAGAAACAAACCAGTTTTTAAAAAATAAAAGGCAACACTGATTCACTGAAAAGAACATAACTGACAAACCCCTCGGGAAATAAATTAGGAAAAAAGAGAGAAGGCACAAATAATCTTACTAATGAAGAAAGGGGTAATATAAACAGAGCTTAAAAATATATCTAGAGAATATCATCAACACTTGCAAACAAATCTGAAAACTTTAAAAAGCTAAAAAATTTCAATATTACAGATATGGTCCAGCAAAACTAACTCATGAACAATTAGAAGGACTTGACGGTTCTTATAAGTACAAATACTTTGAGGTGATAGTTTCACCAGGCAATGATAGTTTTATAGCCTTGTTCCACAAAAATTTCAAGAAATGGATTAATTACATACTATGCAAACTCTT
>NW_011446463.1:0-680 GCF_000754665.1 Bison bison bison | reverse complement strand
ATGGATCATTATATGATGAAAATTAATACTGTATTATCAAGTCTACATTAGGTATAAAGGTTTAAAGACCTAAATAGAAAATAGAACAATAGAAAGCTAGAAAATACGATTATATTTTTGTAAGTTTAGGTAGATGAGGACTTCTTAAATAAGATTCCAAACTCAAGCTATTAGGTTAAAAAAGTTATGAATTTAACAGCATTAAAGCATTAAAGATTTCTTTTAATTTGAGTGATGCCAAATAGGGAGAAGTAATCAATATCTTGTATGTACAGAATCTAGGATATAAGGAATATCTATAGATGTAGACAACCAACCCGATGTCATATGAAGATGTAGACAATAACTTCTCAGAAGGAGAAACCTATTTAAAGCATGTTCATACTTATTAATACTCAGGAAAAAAGAAAACCCCAAATCAGATAAGCCATTCAATTGGTGACAGTGGGAGGTGGGAACAGACTGTGAATCAGGGAATGAATTGAAACATTCAAAGACATGATTATTACTATAACCTCATTTGAAATGACTAATTCATGAAACTATATATAAACAATATTTTTCCATTTATTTTTAAAATAACAATTGCTGCAACCAAAGGCACGATTGGGCTTCCCTGGTGGCTCAGATGGTAAAGTGTCTGTCTGCAATGCAGGAGACCCGGGTTCAATCCCTGGGTT
>NW_011446462.1:0-680 GCF_000754665.1 Bison bison bison | reverse complement strand
GTTCTTAGTGTTTTGTACTCAAAGTTCACCAGGAAGTAATCATATCAGGGAACTGGGGAAGAATGTGGGTTTGGTTTACATCAGAAGGCCTGAAACAGGATAAAAAATAGTTGTCTTACTTTACTTCCTATTTTATCCAAGGGTATAAATTAGGGGTTTGAGTCTGAGAAGCAAACTGTTCCCTTGGATATATATATATATAATGCATAACACCACTCAGAATTGCTAATTATGGTCAAAAATGCACTTAAGTGAATTTCAAAGTTACAGAGAAGTTAGCTAAAACTACTATTTTCTTCTGAAAAGAGAAAACAATTTATTACTTTGTGACAAGCACACGTTATAGTCAATTCTGAGGGCCATTCTGCCAAAAACAATAGATAAAGAATTTAATAAACTGTATCCAAATAAATGATTTCATGGTTGTGAGTTTCTCAAGTTCAGGCATATGAAATGATGAGAAGAGCCATGGAATAGGAACTAGGCCACCTGGGTCCTAATTCCAGATGTGTCACTGATTTCATGCATGTACTGAATGTTCTCAGTTTTCAAGCATGAAGCAGAAATAGACGACTTGAAGGTCTCTTCTAGAACTAAGATGCTAAATTTCAATAAGCTTTCTTTTTATATTGCTTCATACACTAGGACCTTTGAATACCAGGTTAAAAAAAAATGTGTTC
>NW_011446461.1:0-680 GCF_000754665.1 Bison bison bison | reverse complement strand
TAGGTGTTTTCCCATTATAAGAAGATTAAAAAATAAAAGGAGGTGATTCATAGTACTGTTGAATAAATAACAAAAAGCACGTGAGTACCTGTGAAGCCCCATCTCCTTCTGGTTTCTTCCGACCTGATAGGGGGGTGATCCTTGAGTAACTGTTCTTGTTTTAATCGTCAGTGTTGGACACTGTAATTCCAGATGCTTTCCAACTTCCAGTTACTTATTAAGTCGTGTAATATTTCTAACCTGGTTCCTTTGTCCTGCTAGAATGATTAAGTTTCTCAGAGCTCCCGACACCCAAGTAGGAACCATATGCGAGCATGGCTGCCTTGGACAGAAGTGCTTGTGAACTCCAGTGAATTCCATGGTTTTCCTTCCTCAAACTTGCCATTCATCATTATAGCTGTTTTTTGTAGTCAGCTTTCAGAAATCTTTCTCAGAGACCCACCTAGGATTTCTCTTGAAGATCACCAATGTTCTGATTTTTTGTGGCTTCTATAAGGGCTTTGCTGAATTACGCACCCAACATGTGCCCCAATGTATGAGCATACTTGTAATATAATGGGGCTGCATGTGGCACTGCAAAGGTGATTTCATGTGGTGGGGCTTTGGCTATATTTTATGATGTGTTCACTTTACTTTCTCCTGGAGGAGGGAATGGCAACCCACTCCAGTATTCCTGTCTC
>NW_011446460.1:0-680 GCF_000754665.1 Bison bison bison | reverse complement strand
TTCCTTCCAAACCCTAATCACATAAATAGTGGTAAATGTGGAAAGTTAAAATCGCAGTCTCGCTAAGTGCCAAATAACGCTGAAAGAGGTAGCATCTAACTGGGTCAATTTCATCTTTCCCTACAATCCTCTCCTGGACATTTAGGGTCAGGATCCACCTGTGCTTGGCAGAAACCTCACACAACCTTTTCTCAATGCTAGCAGCCTGGCCCCTGTCTCTCAGGGCAGGGCTTCTCAAAGTGTGGTGCCTGCCCCAGCAGCTGGGACATCACCTACTAAATGAGAATCCCCGGGGTGGAGTCCAAGGAACTGCAAACCCTCAGCAACCCTCATGCGAGTGTAGTGTGGGAGGTACTGCCATAGATGGCTCCTAAGGAGCTGCCATAGCCACCATCTCTGGCAGGATCAGGTTCATTTCTGTTGAAGCCAGAGCTGGGGCAAGGAGCGAAGCTCTCCTCAGAAACAGAGAGCACCCACCTCCCAGCTCCCGAAGCTTTAAGCTCCTTGACCCCATTGGGCTCTCTGAGTTCAGGGAGGCCCACACTTCCAGACAGAATCCAAATGGATGCAGAGAAAAGGCACGTGAGAGGTGTGGAAGGCCACCCCTCCCCCATCTCTAAATGCCGATACAGTGGGAACATGAGATAATTCTTCCCATTTCAAAAACACGCACAACATTT
>NW_011446459.1:0-680 GCF_000754665.1 Bison bison bison | reverse complement strand
ACCAGGTTGCAAAGAGTCGGACACAACTGAAGCAACTGAGCACGCACAGGATTCATTCTACAAGATATTAGAAATATCATATGCAGATGATGTTATCATGTACTATGAAAAATGATAATAAAAATTGTAATAATAAATATTATAAAAATATCAGTGCTCCCTATGTGCCAGGGACCACTAATAATTTTACATAAATGAAACTTATCTAGTAATCACAACTCTAAGATATGGGTACTATTTTCCCCATTTTACAGATACAGAAACCATAAGTAGCAGAGCTGGGTACAAACCCAGGTAGTCTGGCTTCAGCACTAACACACTTTACTATTACACAGTAGAACATTAGATTCTAGAAATGGACTCTAAAATATCTAGGAAATATAGCATTTAATAAAGGAGCATTTCAAATGAACGAGTAAAATGGCAACTATTTAATTTAATTTAACATAATTATGTAGGAACAATTGGGTAGCCATTGGGAAGAATTAAAGTTGGAAATCTACATTTGTTTTGTACCTCAAAATAAAACCTATATGCTACAAGTATTCAAAAGTAAAAATTAAAAACATAAAAGTGCTAGGAGAAAACATGGAGAAAGAATTTTATAATCTTGAGGTAGGGAAAGCTCTTCAAAATATAGTACAATTAACTGCTATTATAAATGAAATGAATAATAATTT
>NW_011446458.1:0-680 GCF_000754665.1 Bison bison bison | reverse complement strand
TATGCAAAAGAATAAAGAGAAAAAAGTGTAGCAAGCAGTTAATTTCTTTCCAAAATGCTAAACACTGATCACCAGGGGTGTTTGATGTATAGGAGAGGGATGCCAATATTAGTACTTAAAGTATTAAACTTAGGAAAAATTGTGCTAGTTGTTGGGATCTCAAGAGAAAGAAAGACCTTGTGGAGGCAGAAAAAAAAATAGCAAAATCGGCTAAAAATTACACAGAACTTGAACCATAAGAGTGAAGATAACCACAAATCTACAAGAAAGTCAATCAACTAAAATTAAAGTTTAATTTGAAGCTTTAGCTTATAATATTGACAACCTAATAAAAAGAAATCCATGCACATGAGTAAAAATACATAGCTGCAAGGCCTGATGTTACTAAGTTAGTTTCACCTGGGAGAAATTCTAAATAAAAAAGACATGAATTTACAAGGAGTTTATTACAAAAAAATTTTTTTGAAAAAAAGATTGTGTTGTGATGAGGATATTTAACACTATGGTTTAAAAGTTATGGTAGCTCAGATGGTAAAGAATTCACCTGCAATATAGGAGACTTGGCTTTGATTCCTGGGTCAGGAAGATCTCCTTGAGAACGGAATAGTTAGCCACTCCAATATTCTTGCCCAGAGAATTCCATGAACAGAGGAGCCTAGAAAGCTTGGGTTAGGGTTAGG
>NW_011446457.1:0-680 GCF_000754665.1 Bison bison bison | reverse complement strand
GTGTTGAATCCTCTGGGCCCTACAAGGAGTGAGATAGGGGTTCTGTACATTTTAAGGGGTGTCCTAGCCGCTGACTGTGACATTCTGTCCTCCCTGTTCTGTGTCTTCTGAGGGAGGGAGTGTTCCAGGGGCACCGGCATCCAGCTGGGGAGGGTTGGGCCTCTAGTTCACTGCAAAAACTTCTGGCTGCTTCCTTTGCCTCTCATCACACTGTGTGGTCCAGCCACTGCCCAAGACCTGTTCTTCTGTATCAAAGACATCCAAGGAATGTTTCTCCTGGACTCTACAGTATCTTTTCTCAGCATCACCTAAAGTTCAGTGAGGATTTCACTTGGTACCTCCCACATTGCAATCATTCCAAAACCACCTAAAGATTTTTTTGCCAGATTGGCCAGCTCTTATTATTTATCACTTGCTAATAGTTTTCCTTTAGATGCACTGCCTCTGAAAAATAAGTGTACTTCAGGAAGAAAATGTATCATTACCTTTTATCATTATCAGAAGGAAACTCAGAATTTCTAGCCCCAAATAAATGTAAAAATAGATATACAATGAAAACAAACCCACTAAAAACCAAAATTAAACCCTTGCTTGGCATCATGGCCTGCCAAATGGTTGAAGCTTAAGGCCTCCTCTTTTGGTTTAAATGTTTGGCAAGTAAGGGTTGCTGCTGCTGCTGC
>NW_011446456.1:0-680 GCF_000754665.1 Bison bison bison | reverse complement strand
CCTGGGGTGGTCCTGGCAGGCTGGGGGGCCAGAACACAGGCACTTTTCAGTCTGCTGTCTGTATACTGAGACTGGAGGCAAGCAAGTCTGTACTTGTGCTCTCAAAACTCTCCGTTTTTCTTGCAGTATTCGGACTTTAAAAGTCACACTACTGTTCAAATAGCTAAGGGGGCTTATCTCTCTGATGTCAGACTTCAGGGCTGAGGCACCTGATACATGGCTCGAAACACTTGTTTCCCTAGGGAAGACCCTTGAACCCATGATCGCACCCTTCTTATCTGGGTCACCTGCTGGGGATTCGGAACCTAACGAATTCACTTCTCCTGTCTTCCTACCAGCACTGTGTAGTTCTTTCTTGATAGCCTTGATTGTAGTCTGCTAATCTTCAAGTGATTCTCAGCATGAGATGCTCTATATGAAATTGCAGCTTTGATGTGTTTGTGGGGAAAGTGAGCTCAGGATCTTGATCCCTACTCTGCCATATTGATCCTGCTGACAAAAAAATGTTGTTTTATTGGCACAGTATTGAAGCACAGGGGGCTTCCCTGATAGCTCAGTTGGTAAAGAATCTGCCTGCAATGCAGGAGACCCTGTTTAGATTCTTGACTCCAGAAGATCCTCTGGAGAAGGGATAGGCTACCCACTCTAGTATTCTTGGGCTTCCCTTGTGGCTCAGCTGG
>NW_011446455.1:0-680 GCF_000754665.1 Bison bison bison | reverse complement strand
TTTTTCCATGTACTTAGAGTACATGGTTTTATGTACTGATACTTATACTAAAACTGGCATTGTTTTCTTTTTCCTTCCCTCTGACTCAATTATACATGCTATATCCTTGAGCAATCTTATTAAAGTCTTCCCTTTTATGTACACCACACACTCATTGCTTTCAAATTGACCCTGATGGAAAATTCAGGTACAGAAATAATACGTTTGTCTAGTGATGTGCAGACTTGCAAAGGCTTGTAGTGAATACTGTTTTTCCCCCTTCAAACAGAAGAAGAACTATGATCGAGTAATGAAAGCATTGGATAGCATAACTTCTATTAGAGAAATGACACAAGTAAGTATATCATCTTGTGGTCTTATATACAGTTCAGTTTTGCTTGAGTGAAATGATATTTTTAAAATATCTGAGAGTACTGACCATGCAGTAAAATGAAGACTTTTTTTGTGTGTGAGAGTATAATTAAA
Source organism: Bison bison bison (assembly GCF_000754665.1). Taxonomy (NCBI): domain Eukaryota; kingdom Metazoa; phylum Chordata; class Mammalia; order Artiodactyla; family Bovidae; genus Bison; species Bison bison. The sequence goes on along the minus strand of NW_011446455.1, from coordinate 215 downwards.
ATCATAAAAAATTTAAAATTGTTTTGTACTAGAATGTTTTAATGAAATCACATCAGTGTTTTGGCATGCTACCACTGTGACTTTGGAGGGTAATTGCATAAATATAATCCTAACTCTCTGCTCTCAAACTCAGATGAGAATTTGTTGGAATATCTTAAGGCAAAAGTTAAATCTGGTACTATCTTCCTAGACTGTCAGTGTTAATTAATGGTAGT
>NW_011446454.1:0-680 GCF_000754665.1 Bison bison bison | reverse complement strand
TTCTTGCCAGGAGAATCCCATGGCTACAGTCCCTGAGGTCAAAAGGAGTCAGACACAACTGAGCAACTTACACTTTATTTCTTTTCACTACGGCTAATGATAGCAGGCAGACTCCTATAGTGCTTAAAATTTTCTAAGATCTTCACTTACATCAACTCAATTATCAAAGTAAGTCCACAAGTATTATCATTAAACCCATTTCACAGAAAACTCAGGCACAGAGAGGTTGACTAACTTGATCAAATCACACAGCTTACTATTAATAGGATGCATGAGATTAAAACTCATATAGTCTGGTTCCAGAGTCCACTTCCTTCACTTCCAGAAAACTGAACTGATGCTGAACTCCCAGCAGCAGTTGGTCCCTGAGATCCTCCTTGCAGGATCAGCTGAAGCCCCAATTGTAGGGTGTTAAGGACTAGCTTCTTCTCTTGCCCAGTCCTGTGTTCCTGCTTTCCACATTATATTTGCTGCTGTTCACTCGCCAAGTCGTGTCTGACTCTTTGTGACCCCATGGACTACAGCACACTAGGTCTCGCTGTCCCTCACTATCTCTTGAAGCTTGCCCAAGTTCATGTCCATTGAATCAGTGATGCCATCCAACCATCTCGCCTCTAAAAACCACTCCCCAGTATGATGTCTGCACCCAGCTGACTATCTCTGTTTTCAGGAAACCAAAC
>NW_011446453.1:0-680 GCF_000754665.1 Bison bison bison | reverse complement strand
GCCTACTTCACACCAGACTTGTACTCTTACTTCCCTTTCAATCTCCCGCAAAAGTAGCCTAACTATATATATTCTTTCATTCCTTTCATTTCTTGTTAGGCAATTCATGTCAAAAAAATACTAATATCAGTTTGTAGAGGACTTCTACATTTTGATCAAGCTTCACTATACTACCTTATGAGAGTGTACAATAGTTTATTCAGCCCTGTCTCTTATGAACAACACATAGGCAGTTTCTGATATTTTACTTATCCAGCTGACTCCACAATGAATAAGCATATATTGTCTCAAACATGAGGTGGACCTATAACTTCACAATCAATTCTCATTAGTGCAGTACATGATTAATTCTCATAAGCACGGTTCTCATAAGGTAAATGTGTATGCGGTTTTCATGGAAATTTATTCCTCTCCATAGTGGTTATATCACTTATCTCTTGAACAAGCAAAGTCAGATAGTGACTGTTTCTTCAGCAACTGACTTAAGAATGGCTGTTGTCATTTAATTTTTTTGTCAAGCTGTTGCCATGATGAAAAATATCTTACTGAGGTTTTATTTTCTATTTCTTCTACTGCAAGTAAATTTGAGTGTCTATTCATATGTTGAGGGAGAAGGCAATGGCAACCCACTCCAGTACTCTTGCCTGGCAAATCCCATGGACGGAGGAGCCTGGTGGGCT
>NW_011446452.1:0-680 GCF_000754665.1 Bison bison bison | reverse complement strand
TCTCCTCCTGCCCCCAATCCCTCCCAGCATCAGGGTCTTTTCCAATGAGTCAACTCTTTGCATGGGGTGGCCAAAGTATTGGAGTTTCAGCTTCAGCATCAGTCCTTCCAGTGAAATTGATAAATTAGGCCTCATCAAATTTTCAAACCTTTTTTTTGAAAGACACCATTAAGATAATCTAAAGAAAAACCAAAGGCTGAAAAAAATAACTGCAAAGCATATATCTGATAAAGGCCTAGTGTTATGGGCTGAATCATGACCCCTAAAAATTCATATATTGAACCCCAAACACCTGCTCCCCCAACGTGACTCTTTTTGGATTTAGGGCCTTTAAAAATTAATTAAGGGGAAATGAGGTCCTGAGTGTGGGGCCTTAATGCAATATGACTGGTGTCCTTAAGAATAGGAGAAAACAGGGATGTGCATGCACAGAGAAAAGGCCTTGAGGATGCAGAAAGAAGGCAGCCATCTGCAAGCCAAGACAGGAGGCTTCAGGAGAAAATAACCCTGCTGTCTCCTCGATCTTGGACTTTCAGCCTCCAGAACTGTAAGAAAATACATTTCTGTTGTTCAGCCCATCAGTTTGTGGTATTTTGTATGGTAGCCTATCATATCACTCTTGCCTGGAAAATCCCATGGACGGAGAAGCCTGGTAGACTGCAGTCCATGGGATCGCGAAG
>NW_011446451.1:0-681 GCF_000754665.1 Bison bison bison | reverse complement strand
CTAAAGGAGATCAGTCCTGAATATTCATTGGAAGGACTGATGCTGAAGTTGAAACTCCACTACTTTGGCCACCTGATGCAAAGAACTGACTCACTGGAAAAGATCTGATTGAGCGACTGAACTGACTGACTGTTCATGGGGTTCTCAAGGCAAGAATACTGAAGTAGACAGGGGCTGGGCAGGAATAGGAGATCAGAGAGGAAAAGGGCTCAGGGCTGTTTGTTCAGGCTTCATTTCCAAGCCAAGGTCTAACGCTACATACAACTTGGGTTCCAACTGCAGGACCAAACCTTTGAGCAACTGATTGTTGTTAGACCAGGTTCCCCAAACAAATCACTTTATTTTTATCGAAGACTGATTAGGAAGAAGGAAATAACCTCTTAGACCAAGAAGTAGAGTCGTCTCTCAGTATCTGATCAGAGACTGGCTCCAGGAACCCCTCAGATGCCAAAATCAGATGATGTTCAAGTCCCTCATATAAAAATGTTTAGTATTGCACATAAACTACACACATTCTCCCTTATACTTTAAATAGTCTCTAGATTACTTATAATAACTAATATAATGTAAATACTGTATAAACAATTGTGAGTACAATTTAACTGCTAAATGAATAATTGTCAGTGCATGGCAAATTAAAATTTTTGCTTCTTGGAAGTTTTCTGGATTTTTTTTTTCTTT
>NW_011446450.1:0-681 GCF_000754665.1 Bison bison bison | reverse complement strand
TAAAAACATATTATGTAAAAAATAAACAAAGATAAGCTGATTTCTTCTCATACACACACAATGCAAGTAACATAGTGCAATACCTTTAAATAAAAAAATAATAACCTAGAGTAAATAAAAAAAAATAACCAAAAATATTTTTTAAAGATATAAAATAAAGAAGCATTCAAACATATCCAAGCTAAAGAATTGGTCATCTGCAGAGCCACAGCACTGGAAATGTTAAAGGATGCTTAGGCAGAAGGAAGAGCAAATCTTATGGAAATGTAGATCTGCAGAAAGGTGAGAAGAACACAATAAATAGCAGTTGCATGGACAAACACACACGACTTTTTTCCTTAAAATGTAAAACCCTGAAAAGATAACCAGCTATTTGAACAAAAATGGTGAAAATGTACCATGAGGTTCATAACTTATACACAAGGTAAATATATTATCCTAGAAGGTGAAAATGGACATATATTAAGATGCTTATACTATACATGCCATGGTATAAAAATCACTTGGAAGCTGACTGGGATAAGTTAATTATGTATGTTATAACCCTGAAGCAATCACCAAAAGTATGAATCTAAGTCATTGATAATAAGCGATATGTTTATTGAGCCTAAGACTCAATATTAGTCAAGATGTAAATTCTCCTGAATTTGAAACATAGATTCAGTTGATGCAGCCCACATT
>NW_011446449.1:0-681 GCF_000754665.1 Bison bison bison | reverse complement strand
TTAAACTCTACCCCCACTCCCCAATTAAAAAAATATATATCAGCATATACAAATTTACTACATGGTTACTTTTACTATTCTTAGTAATGACTGCATATTGGCTTCAATCCTCTTAGCTATTATTACTTAGTTATATGTAATTTGTCTCCAGACTTTACCACGCTAAGCGTATGAATAAAATCACATTCATGTGTATGCCAAGATTCTGCTAGCTTCGACCTCCACCTAAGGAGCTTCCTTTTGGGGCTTCCTCTATCCTCAGGTGTATCTGGAAGTCCAAGCTGTGAGTGTATTACTTCCCAGTTTTGATGAGCACTGCATTACTGCCTCCCCCAGCACACCCTTGCAGCTCACTTACAACTGCTCTGGGCCCTCGACACTTGCCTGGGGGACCGCTGCTCTCATTTAAGTGACCGAAATGGCCAAAATGTAGCCAGCAAACTTTCCCTTCTAAATCGTAGAGCACAATTAAGTTCAGGCTTTAATATGAAACCATTCCCTGTTAAATGCCAAAAACTACTAATACAACTTAATGATTACTACAACTAGATCTTTTACAAAGGAAACGTAGTCTGTAAGCATCCCCAAGTCCCCACCATTGTGTACACAATCCCTCAGCGCATTCAGCTCACTGTTGCCGTGGCTTTTTAAACCCCTCCACTTCCAGCCATGGCTTCTGCT
>NW_011446448.1:0-681 GCF_000754665.1 Bison bison bison | reverse complement strand
TGGATTTCATATTTCTCCTCCAGGCTTCCAGGTTGTCAATAAGTATAGTCAGAAAAATTTGGTGTTCTGTTTTCTCTGCTCTCCCATCAGGTTAACTGATCAATTAACACCTTCTCTGCATCTAGTTCCTTTTAGTTCTGGCTAAACTAAATTTTGAAACCTTGTCAATTTTTTGTTGTGTTGTAATTCTGACTGATCTTTCCTCCTTCAGTCTTTCCTCTACTGTGGCATGTTCACGTGTACCAAATCCTGGTTAATCATCCTAAAACACAGCTTAATTTTTAATGGTTCTCCACTGTCCCCTGAATAAAGAGCAGACCTCTTAGCTTAACTTAGCAGATCCTTCCTGATCTGGCCTCTTCAGTTTTCTTAGCTCAGGCTTCTCTGTGGTCTTCATCATCATATATATTGTATTACAAGCAGCCTGAACTCTTTGTGAGTCTTCCTACTCACCACATTGGTTCCCTCCTCTGAGCCTTTGCTTACCTGGTTCTGTATGTTTATAATGCCCAAGCCCTCCATCACTTGATCCTCATGTCTGCAGCACTTACGGACAGTAAAATTTAGTGCTTAACAATTTACTGTCTTGTTTTAATAGTTTCACTATTAGAAATCATGTTACTTCAGAAAAGTTTATTAATACAATCTTGAGAATAGTCTTACATTTACTTTGGTCCTCTT
>NW_011446447.1:0-681 GCF_000754665.1 Bison bison bison | reverse complement strand
TTTCATCAAGAGGCTCTTTAGTTCTTCACTTTCTGCCATAAAGGTGGTGTTATCTGCATATCTGAGGTTACTGATATTTCTCCCAGCAATCTTGATTCCAGCTTGTGCTTCATCCAGGCCAGCGTTTCAATCAATCATATTAATTTTGGAAGACTGATAACATATTCAGTATAATTGATCCAAAATTTAATTTTTCAACCGTTCATACATTACAAAACATACATATCATGAGAGATATTCACTTTTAGTAATATTTGCTTTAAATTATACATTAACCTAGGTGGAATTGATGTATTTTTTTGATATGTTCTTTATCAAGTGCTTTTCTTTCTGTTTTTATTTGTAAAAGCTTTTATGAGGCTTTCTACTCCTGCAGTTATTTTCTATGACTTATATTTTTTGATCATAATTACATTTTTTATCAAGATTTTATAAGATAGTAACAAAAAGCAGTACATAAATTCTTTCAGAATCTCTGGATCATTATATGTGTCTACAGTTGGCCCTCCATAGCCACAGGTTTCACATCTCAGGATACAGAGAGCAGACTGTATGCATTTTTACTATGCCTTTTTATATAAGGACTTGAGCATCTGAGGATTTTGCTAACTTTGGAGCTCCTAGAACAAATCCTCAGTGGATACCAAGGGAAAACTCTATATTATTTTTCTTATAGCAATG
>NW_011446446.1:0-681 GCF_000754665.1 Bison bison bison | reverse complement strand
TTCTCTCTACTGGCAGAAAGAAATGTGTTTGTATTTGTGCATTGTTAAAGCAAATTTAACTTCATTAGGCAGAGGATATCACATCTGAGTCCTTGCAGAAGGGATTCCTAACTACTGGACATAATAGAGAAATTAAAAGATAAAAATCCTGGTAAGTTATATACCTAATAAATAACTTACAGAGAAAAAAGATAACATTATTTCTTATAGCTATTGAAGAGGAGCACATCATTATAAATTCAGGGCAGAAAATCTTTATTTCATCTTAAATCCTATTATCAAACCTACTTCCTTCCTGGTTGCTCCCTGATCTTTCCTAGGTGTATTTGTTTTCTTTACAGTAATGAAAGAAACTCTAGGTATTTCTCTGTTCCTTGCTTTTGTTACTCTATGAATTTATTCATAGGATTTCTTGGATTTTTTTTTTATTAAAGGAAGAGTCTTATGCTATGATATACAAAATCGATTTAGAATCTAAACTTAAATTGCATTTAATATTATCTTGGTGTCTCAGTTTTCAGTTATAAAATTTTCAAAAATAGTTCAGTTCAGTAGTCAGTCACTCAGTCGTGTCCAGCTCTTTGCGGCCCCATGAATTGCAGCACGCCAGGCCTCCCTGTCCATCACCAACTTCCAGAGTTCACTCAGACTCACGTTCATCGAGTCGGTGATGCCATCCAG
>NW_011446445.1:0-681 GCF_000754665.1 Bison bison bison | reverse complement strand
CCTGTATGTACTTGGGACGTCCCTCGTGGCTTAGATGGTAAAGAATCCACCTGCAGTGTGGGAGACCTGGGTTCAATCCCTGGCTTGGGAAGATCTCCTGGAGGAGGGCAAAGCAACCTACTCCAGTATTCTTATCTGGAGAATCCCCATGGATGGAGGAGCCTGGTGGGCTACAGTCCATGGGGTCGCAAAGAGTCTGACATGACTGAGCGACTAAGTACACAGGCGTACTTAGCTTAGAGCCATGGGGGTCTGTAGGCCACAAAGATTGTTGCTAATCCTTCCAAACATCTCCTAAAGCCACTTTGATGCATTCTGGGAAGATGATCTTTCATCTGAGTTTTTCCAACTGCCAGCTCCTTGGACTCTTAATATTCTTACACTTTCAGAATGGTTCTACCCACCCATCCTTTGCTTCATATTGAAGGAGACCAAGGCCCTTTTCTTCTCATTCAAGTCTCATTACTGGACAGCTCTGCCTTGCCTGCCTCTGTTTCTCTTCTACCTTGTTCTGCCAGTGAAGTCATCCCAGAATTTCTTTTAGACAATCTGATTTGTTTTTAGTTTTTATTTTATTTTTGGCTGTGCTAGGTCTTCACTGCTGCATATAGGCTTTCTCTAGTTGCGGCAGTGGGACCTACTCTCTCGTTGCAGTGTGTGGGCTGCTCATTGCAGTGGCTT
>NW_011446444.1:0-681 GCF_000754665.1 Bison bison bison | reverse complement strand
CTTTAGGATTGACTGATTTGATCTCCTTGCAGTCCAAGGGACTCTCAAGAATCTTCTCCAACACCACAGCTCAAAAGCATCAATTCTTCAGCGTTCCGTCTTTTTTATGGTTGAACTTTCACATCCTTACATGACTCCTGGAAAAAACATAGCTTTGGCTATATGAACTATTGCACTTGAAGCTGTTCTCTTGAACAGCATGGATGGCTTTCTTGTTTGTCTTTTCTCTGGTTTTGACCTTCAGGAGAAGTTGACATTATTGAAAAATCCTTTCTTTTTATTCTTTATGTCCTTATAACTGTATGTCTGGATGGGTGTCCCCTAAAATTTTCTAATCTGCTCCCGATACTTGGATCTTAGAAATCTACCCTAACTCTCCTTATTACTACTACTCCTTTTTGTTTTCTTAGCTAGCATTTCCCAATGTGTATCTCAATTAAACTAAGCAATGTGTTGAACAATTACTGTGTGCCCTGGGCTGTGCTGGCCCCTGGGAATAATCCTTACACTCTAGGACCTCACAGTTCAATAGTCCAAGAGATGATTATAATTAAAAGATCAATTGTAATTTGGGGTTATAAGTGCTTCCAGAGTGAGTAGTGAGTGCTAAGATGGAAGAGGCCAGGGCAATATGCCTAGAAAAAATTAAAGTGTTAGTTGCCCAGTCATGTCTGACTCTTT
>NW_011446443.1:0-681 GCF_000754665.1 Bison bison bison | reverse complement strand
GGACATGAAGGGGCAGAAATGGGTGGGGGTTAGGAGTGAGGTTTAAGAGGGAGGAGATATATATATATACACACACACACACACACACACATATATATATAATTATGACTGATTTGTGATGTTGTATGGCAGAAAACAACACAACACTGTAAAGCAATTATCTACCAATTAAAACTTTTTAAAAATGTACTTTGAATTAATTCACTTTATCTGGATCGAGAATCCTTTAGGCAACATGATGTAAAATTTCCTGTTTATAAGAATGATAGCTTTATTTGCATTCCTTATTTTATTGAACTTTTATCTATTAAATGATACCTTTGCACCAATTTCAAGGTTATGTAGTTGCTATTTTTAAAGCAAGACCACTAATTATCTTCATTTTATATCTGAGGAAAGTTTCAATCCACCAATGCCTCCTTCATTAACTATAATGAAAACATTTTCATGAAAATGAAATTCTGAACTTTAGTTTTATTGAAGTGCCATATCTCAGAGGAAAATGTGCATTAATTATTAGAATAAAGTGTTTTATGTTTTTGTTTCTGCATTTAATTATGAAAGGGAAGCTAGAAAGGAAGAGGGTATCTTCCTTCTATTGTATAGTATTGCTATAGAATTTACACTGGTCATTTGGTAATTCCAACATCTGACTCACAGCTTTCAGATTAGGATGTTTAT
>NW_011446442.1:0-681 GCF_000754665.1 Bison bison bison | reverse complement strand
GGGGAAAATAGCTTGCATTCCAAATTCATAAGTGTGACCATGAGTTGTTACTCTGTCTCTGCTTTTTGTAAAGTTTAGATTACCACCTAGATATTATATGCTGGGTTTTAGTCTGGCACATATATCATTATAGATCACATTGCAACATAGAAACATTCTCTGGGAGCTTTAAGCTCTATATCACCTTTGGAGATCTTTAGGTACGTATAGGGTTTCTCTAGAGCAAGCTGGTACATAACCTCCACCTTTAGAAGTCAGAGAGTGAGTCTGTAGCCCTGTGCTGACAGTGTAATAGAGTCATCAACATATTTTGTGTCATCTTATGTATATTAGAAGGCTGGAAACATAATCTCTCCACAGGCCACTAGAGATATGGAACAAATCAAACAAATATTCTCAACACAACACAACTAGCTGTACCTCACACATTTCCAGTAAGCCCAGCCTGGCTCATGAACACAAACCTCTAGGTGGTGTTTCCAGTAGTCATGTATGGATGTGAGAGTTGGACCATAAAGAAAGCTGAGTGCCGAAGAATTGATACTTTTGAACTGTGGTATTGAAGTCTCTTTAGAATCCCCTGGACAGCAAGGAGATCAAACCAGTCAATCCTAAAGGAAATCAGTCCTGAATATTCATTGGAAGGACTGATGCTGAAGCTGAAGCACCAATACTTTGGCC
>NW_011446441.1:0-681 GCF_000754665.1 Bison bison bison | reverse complement strand
GAAAGTGAAAAGTGAAAGGGAAGTCACTCAGTCATGTCCGACTCTTCGGGACCCCATGGACTGCAGCCTACCAGGCTCCTCCGTCCATGGGATTTGCCAGGCAAGAGTATTGGAGTGGGTGTTGACTTGAGGAATCCATAATTTTTGTATATATTCCCTCTCCCATTTTTCTGTCCTCAAATGATCTTATTTACCCAAAATAGAAGAATCTGTTTGTACATTAGTTTCTCAGTTATTTCATTGTCAAAGTTATGGGGTGCATCTTTGCTTGGGACTGTCAGTTGTAGTTGAGAAAAAGGATAAAGGAGAAAATCTTTGCAAATTTCTGAATTCTTACGTTGGGATCAGTTGATGACAGCTTAGGAGAGATTTACTACTAAGTGTTCTGGGATGATTAATGAGGTTCCAGAAGATAAGTGGTTAACTCAATTCAAATATTGAAATTAAGAACAAAGATCATAGTGGCATGAAAAAGAATTTTTTTTTAATTTCACGGGATTTTCTTTCATTTTAATTTTCATCCATTCAATTAATTTTGTTTCATTCTATTTCATTTCTTTCATTTATTCATTCTCTTCATTGCATTTTTTTTCTTTCAAACATTTATTGGGTATTACATTTTGTTCAGCACTATTCTATTTAGGCCCTGGACATATACCATATGCTGCTGCTGCTGCTGCT
>NW_011446440.1:0-681 GCF_000754665.1 Bison bison bison | reverse complement strand
TCTGTGTCTGTCTGTCTCTCTCCGTGTCTGTCTCTCTCTGTGTCTATCTCTCTGTGTCTGTCTCTCTCCATGTCTGTCTCTCTCCCTGTCCATCTGTCTTTCTCCGTGTCTGTCTCTCTCTGTCTCTCTCCATGTCTGTCTCTCTGTGTCTATCTCTCTGTGTCTGTCTGTCTCTCTCCGTGTCTGTCTCTCTCTGTGTCTATCTCTCTGTGTCTGTCTCTCTCCGTGTCTGTCTCTCTCTCAGGAGGATGTGTATCCATGTATCCTCTTGGTTCTGTGTCTCTGGCGAAGCCTCACTGACCCATGCTTCTCTGCAAGGTGTCCCCGTGGGAACATGGCCGCTCGTGAGGCCAGGCCCTGAAGTGGACAGGACCGTCTCCCCTTCCTCTCCAGGGCCCTCCCCGAGCAGAGACCACCCCACCGGCCCGTCCTGCGTGGTCAGCACCCTGGTGCCCTCCCGTACCTGGCACCAGAGCGGCCAGAGGTCAAGCCTCGCAGCCAAACTGGCGGCTGGGCCCGCAGGAAGGGGACGTGGCCGAGAGACTCTTCAGCGACCTCAAGGATCGCTGTGACACGACCTGCCTTAGGCTCCTGCTCCGTCCTCCTCACAGGCCTGGCTGCTTCTCCTAAGTCAGGTCAACAGAGGGAGAGGGTCTCCCACCCCACCCGTCCTGGGGCACC
>NW_011446439.1:0-681 GCF_000754665.1 Bison bison bison | reverse complement strand
CTCCAGGAAATGGTGAGGGACAGGGAGGCCTGGTGTGCTGCAATCCATGGAATCACAAAGAGTTGGACATGACTGGGTGACTGAATAACAACAATATCAATAATAATCTACTAAGCAATCCTTTTCCCCATGGCTCTTGGTAGAATTCTCCCCTAGTTTTGTACTTAACAACATCCACATCCTCCTCATTATATAAGGGGGCATCCTATGTGTCATGGGATCTTCAGATGCATAATCCCTAGTTTCTGCCCTTTATGAATGTGTAACACTGTGGGGAAGGTCAAGCTATTTACTTAACTCCTGCACAAGACAGAAGGAAGAAGAAGAGTGATCATTTTGGTCAAGGCCTCAAGGTTTTCTTCAGAATATTGATGAAATCTCAGGTCTAGTTTCAACATCCATGCAGAAGTTGTAGAGATTCACCACCCCGACCTCCTTCAAGGAAGCTTGACACTCAGCAATGGGAGGGACGGTCATCAGAGAACCTTAAACTGTCATAGCCTTCAGGGTTGCCTGGGTGCAGAAGAATGCTCACCCAAGAACATGCCCTTTCCAAAGCATCTGGTGCCTAGGTGAGGCCGGTTGTAAACACCAAGCTGTGTGGACTTAATGTAGGATGATCCTAACAGGCAGTATTTGCTCCAGGCCTCCCCACAAATTGGCCAAGACTTTATCATCCCT
>NW_011446438.1:0-681 GCF_000754665.1 Bison bison bison | reverse complement strand
GCCTGGAGAATCCCAGAGACAGGGGAACCTGGCAGGCTGCCATCTATGGGGTCGCACAGAGTTGGGCAGGACTGAAGCGACTTAGCAGCAGCAGCAGCAGCAGCAGTGGTCCATGTGATCAGTTTGACAATAGTTTTCTGTGATTGTGGTTTTCCCCCCACAATCAGTGTCTCCCATTAGGAAGCTTCCAGAAGCCTCTTCTTATCTGTCAGAGGGGCAGAGAGAATGAAAACTTCACTAGTGCAACTCAGTAAATTTCAGATTGAGTGAATAAAGGTCATATTCCTGAGAAAGGCAGAAAATTACAATTAAATTTTGATTTGCTGCCCTGGGGACCATTTTGGCTTGTTCTTTCTTTCTTTCTTTCTTTTTTTAAACACCTTGGAAGTACCTGCTAAGGTTTTAGGTGTTATACATGCATTCTATGCCCCCTCCTAAAAAGATGGCTTTTATTTAATTTATTTTTTCTCTTCTACTCTATTGACTTATTTATGTTAATATGTGTTTTCTTCTATTCCTTTTGGATTTTTCTTTTTTATTTATTTATATTTATTTAAAAACATGATTTATTTCCTTTTTCATAAATATATTCAAACCACAAGATTGTATTTTGAAATTTTAGGTAGATTTTCTTTTTTTAATTTATTTTATTTTATTGTTTAACTTTACAATATTGTATTG
>NW_011446437.1:0-681 GCF_000754665.1 Bison bison bison | reverse complement strand
TGGCGTGCTGCAATTCATGGGGTCGCAAAGAGTCGGACACGACTGAGCGACTGATCTGATCTGATTTGACATTATAATATAATAATGTTACATTAGTTCCAAGTGTATAGGTAATGATTTGTATATATTGTGAAACAGAACCAAGTAAGTCTAGTTAACACCCATCACCACAGGCAGTTACAATGTTTTTCCTGTGATGAGAACTTTCAAGATCTACTCTTTAAACTTTAAGAAAAATATTTACTTGTTTATTTGGCCGTATCAAATCACATGTAGGTATTTACTTGGCTGTGTTGGGTCAGACTCTCTAGTTGGGGCACTCGGGCTTTGGGTTGGTCCGTGGCGTGTGGGATCTCACTTCCCCAGCCAGGGATTGGATGTGCGTCCCCAGCACTGCAAAGTGGATTCTTAACCACTAGACCACCTTGGAAGCCCTGCTTATCGGTTAATTTAATTAACCAGAGTGACAAAGAGTCAGACAGGACTGAGCACCCATGCACGCAAATTTTGAAACTGTTGAAGAATTCTTGATTGCAGATGTGGTCTCATGTCGTGAATTGGTGAAAAATGGGAGAGAAAACAAGAAATATAATCAGCGCAGAGTCTGGTAGTCTCCTCCAAGGGTCAGGACGCGCCTGTTGCGTCCTTGTGGCGTCAGTTTGCGTGTGCGTGCGTGCGTGC
>NW_011446436.1:0-681 GCF_000754665.1 Bison bison bison | reverse complement strand
TCTGTTCCCCTTGCCATTTGTGTTTAACAGATTCCCAGTATCGAGTGAGCAGTGTCAATGCAGCAATAATGTTTCCCCATCTAAGGCAGGAGCATGTAACACCAACAGACTTCCCAATCAACCTGAGATACCTGGGGTGCCCCATCACAACAGAAAGTAAAGAAACACAACATTCCCCGAGACAGAGCTGCCCGATGGCAGGGGGAACTAGGTCCACCAGAAGTCCCAAGGGGACCCCAAGGGGCTTGGAGCCCACACTGGGTCCCTCAGCTTGAGGCCACACTTGCCTTTCCACCATTCTGGGGGTCCTGGCAGAAGAAAGCCAGGCCACAGAAAGGGGATGATGTGCCTGGCCTGTGGGACTCAGGGCAGGACTGACTTGGGTCTGTGCTGGGCTCCACATCCAGTCACCACCCTTGAAGTGTACAAAGTTCTTGGGATCGTTGTAGGTTTTTCATAAAAAGTAATGGAGCCAAAGTCACTTAGGATGGTATTTAAGGAAAAATCCTCACTGAGGATTCACTCAGTGCCAGCCTCGGCCCCTAGTGAAATGCAGACTCCTGGTCATCCATGGCTGTGCCCGCAGCCCGCCAGGGCAAGGGGAGGCTCCTGGACACCGGGTGCCACATGGGGTTCTTCCCCCACCTTGAGTGAATAGCTGCACCACCCTGGATGAACCTG
>NW_011446435.1:0-681 GCF_000754665.1 Bison bison bison | reverse complement strand
GTGGAATATGCCAGAGGCTCAGGTTTAACTATACTGTACTGCTTTTGTTTTGGGAAGGAAGCCTTGATGACGTACTGAGTACTTCCATGACCTAAGGCATAATAGGCATCTGAGGAGGAAGGGTCATGGTCTTAGGACCTATCAGATTTTCCAGTAAAATCAGTATGTAGCCAACAATTACTACTAATGGTGTATAGCATAGGATCAAGGAGGGCAACTTCTTGCATCAAAAGTTTCCAGACAATTTATGGCCATAATGGGTAGCCGAGAGACTTTAGGCAGCAAAGGAAGAAGTTGCTAAAGCCTCTGCAGTGAAGAGGTCTTTGGGGGAACTAAGGTGTGGGGAGAGTATTTAGGCAACATGGCATCAGTCAGGCTCTCCTGCCCCACTCCCTCACGCCCTCTTACCTGTGTTCTGTAAACAATATTGCTGACCTTGCATGGTTACGTAGCAGCTGGAACACTGTGCCTGCACACCCACTTGATCATGGGCCACTTTTGTTCTTAGTATATCAGTGCTATTTGAGGACTCCTGGCTGCTGTTGCCCAGAGAGAATAAACATGTCTGCAGTCCCCACAGCTCCTCGAGTCTTCTTCCAGCTTCCCCAGTTGCACCTTATCTACCTTGGGTTCAGTGAACCATGCGAGCACCAAGACATAAGGGGACTGCATGTTTTTTTC
>NW_011446434.1:0-681 GCF_000754665.1 Bison bison bison | reverse complement strand
GGGAATGGCAACCCACTCCAGTATTCTTGCCTGGAGAATTCCATGGACAGAGGAGGCTGGTGGGCTACATAGTTCATGGGGTTGCAAGGAGTCAGACATGACAGAACAACTACCACTTTCCTGCCTTAAGGCTGCCCCATCTTTATGGAGTGGCCTTCCCAGACTTAATGCTTCTCATCATTCTATTTGTTCAAATCAGAATGATCTTCCCAGATTTCGGATTCCATGATTTTAGCGTCAAAGGAGATATCTACCCGTCAAAGGCAGACCAAATTCCCTGACTCTTACTAGATGTCTATATCACATTACTCTGTTTATTTTCTTCATAGAACTTAATATTCTCTGAGATTACCTTGTTTATTTATTGCCTTGTTTATTCTTACTAGACTGCTTGACCTTTATTGTGTTCTCAATACCTTGTCTCTTTCACTTTTTTTTCCTATCTTGTCCTTAGAGCTTAGTGTGGAGTCCTGTAAGCACACAAAAAGTACTTGTTTGTGGAAGAGAGAATGCAAAGAGAATTGGAATGGGTTGCAACAGATAGGAAGGAGACTTCAAATAAGTTTCTGGAAGTCAAAAAAGCAGATGAAAGGATGGTAACTGGTAAAGTAGAAAAAAGAAAGCCACAGCCTAGAAAACATTGGGAGGGAAGCTAGAGGAGGTGGAGTTGGGCAATCTTTT
>NW_011446433.1:0-681 GCF_000754665.1 Bison bison bison | reverse complement strand
GAGCGACTTCACTTCACTTCACACTTAAAATTAGAGCTTCTGGCACAATAAAAATGTGTGGAATAAATGTAGTAGCCAAGATTTTGACCTTCATGACTTCATTATATGTGTAAATATGTTATTACACAGCAAAAGAAATTTTGCAGATTGAATTATGTTGCTAATCAGCTGACCTTAAAATAGGGAAATTATTGTGAATTACATTGGAACGGGCCCAGTGTAATCTCTTGGGCCCTTAGTAGCAGGTAAGGGTGACAGAATAGCCCATCAGAGAGCAGGAAGTCATACAGGAAGCCAGATGACCTGAGGCATGAGAAGGACTTGACTTTAATAGCTTTAAAGTTAGAGTGGAACAAGGGCAGGTTGAAAACTGAGAACTGCTCCTGGCCAACTCCACCAAGGAAGCAGGACCTAGTCCCCCCAGTCTGCAGACCTGAATTTTGCCAATCTGCATGCGTCTAGAAGTAGATTCTCCCCATAGAGTCTCCAGTAAAGAAAGTAACCCTGTGCACATAGTGATTTTAGTTTAGGGAGATCCATGCTGGACTTCTGACATTCAGAATTGCGAGGTAATACATTTTTCTGTTGTTTTAAGCCAAGTATATGGTAATTTTGGAGAAGGCAATGGCACCCCACTCCAGTACTCTTGCCTGGAAAATCCCATGGACACAGGAGCCTGGT
>NW_011446432.1:0-682 GCF_000754665.1 Bison bison bison | reverse complement strand
ACTGCAGCCTACCAGGCTCCTCCATCCATGGGATTTTCCAGGCAAGAGTACTGGAGTGGGGTGCCATCGCCTTCTCCAAGTGACATCTGAGGGAATGCTTAATGAGTACACTGAATAAAAGGTATAAATGCTAGTGTTTAAAATACTTCTTAGGATACTAAAGCAAAATGATGAGGGAAAAAAAGGCACTGGTTATTAACAGTGTTATTACAGGATGGTCTCAAGAGATTGTTAACTGTTAGTCCTGTCAGATAATGACTTTTGATAAATTCCTAGTTTTTAAGTTGAGAATTTAAACATAAAAATTGCTTCTTGAATTAGCCACATAATTGCCTATACTACACAGACTTCTGGTGTTTCTTGAAGTGTTGGTGATGTGAACATGTGTTTTCTGGCTGATTTTCAACCCTGGTTTGTCCCTCTCAAGCTAACTAAATTGCCTGTGTAATTTCAGCAGAAAAGCATGCTCACTTTTTCACGTTTTCTGTTTACTTTGGAGTTTCAGCTTTAGGAATCTATGATATTTGAGTTCTGCAAAATGTCTCTGAAACCAACTGGTCTCTAACTCCCCTTATTTTAACACTTTCCCCAGTGTCTGCCTATTGTTTTAGCAGATTTTGGTAGCCTTATAACATTTATATCAGCTAAAGTTTGAAATACCTGGTTTTCATTTACTATTATT
>NW_011446431.1:0-682 GCF_000754665.1 Bison bison bison | reverse complement strand
TAGCGGCTGACTTTAGGGAAGGGGAATATTTGAAAACTTTTTTCTTCTAGGTTAAAAATCTAACACTTGCTTAGTTTTAAGATGGTCAAAGATACTCATCATTTGGACAGACCTTTGAAAAAATAACTACTGCAGTAGTTTTACCTTGGGAAATCCCTCTTAAAATAGGAGACAGAGATGTGTTTGAGTTCATTTGTAGTGAAAAGAATTAAGTCAAGAATTAAGTCTAAGATGAATTTTAACATACATCATTGTTTCTGGGTTTAAAAGCATTTTTTTGGGGGGAACATCTGCATACTTTTTGTAATGGAAATACTGTTGCCATTGTTTAGAAATAATGCTTTATTTCTTTGGAAACATTTGAGGTTCTCTGCTACAAGATTTGAAATAATTCTCAACCATTTTTTTATATCAGTAGATGTATATCTCAAATGCATCGTGCAATTTGTGAATGCTAGACAAAAGTATTCTCCAATAGAAAAAAGTTCCAACAATATTCCACATTTTTTTTTTAGTTTAGATCAAAGCTTTTTTTCCCTTTAAAAAAAAAAAGCACAAACTTAGATTTTTGGTCAGTTTTAGCTTCTTTGCTGAATTTTCTTTCTAAAACCACAATCCAGACTCCCCACTTTCCACTTTTTGCTGTCTCCAGTCTGATTCCCATCGCTGTATGTCTGACTCT
>NW_011446430.1:0-682 GCF_000754665.1 Bison bison bison | reverse complement strand
TTGCACAGAGTCGGACACGACTGAAGCGACTTAGCAGCAGTAGCAGCAGCAACAGCTGATTCATTCTTGGAAGGGTTTATTGACTTCTGTTAGAAAGTTGGAAGAAAACTTATATATTTAACAGTAAACAGATGAGGTTTTGAGAAAGTACTTTCAACTTTATTTTAAAAAGATGGAAATGGCATAGTAAGATAAGTGAATAGAGTAAAGTTACATTTTTTAATGTTTTTTAGTCAAACATTAGCTACAACATTGAGAATGATGTTTGCCTTTCATGAGGTTGATCTCTTTAGTTCCTCATTTGCTTCAGTATACCATCATCCTATGAATTCTTCAACAATATCTTTAGCATACATTTTTCTTCTTACAACCAGAGATACCATTGTAATTTAAATCATTACCTTTTTTGGTGTGGATCATTGCAGAAGCCTAGTTGCTATTATGCTAGTTAATCCGGTTTGCTGATTTTTATTTGTTTTGGCCTTCACATGGTTTACATTCTTTAGTCCTGGTTTTATCAGCAGTATTTTATTATGCTCAGTGATTTGGAATAAGAGGAGAGAATTTGATAAGATGCCTTTTTTCCCCAGTTCATCACAGTCCATCATATATATATATATGTATATATACACACACACACACACACACACACACACACACACACACACACATCTTGCAGATC
>NW_011446429.1:0-682 GCF_000754665.1 Bison bison bison | reverse complement strand
CACACACACACACACACAAAGTATGTATATATTTAAAAGGGACTTGGATATAAGTCTTTTAAACATAAAGTTTTCTCAGTTTTTATAGCTCAGAAGTATTTTTAATTTTGATGAAAGATAATTTACCTATCTTTCTTTTGGTTGCATGGCCCTCTGCTGTTATAACCATGAAGCCATTTCCTAATCCAGGATCACAAAGCCTTATTATGTTTTCATCTAAGAGTTTTATACCTGACCTTTTCCCTTTGGGTCTATGGTTCATTTTGAGTCAATTCTTGTTTATGTTGTGATGAAGTCCAACTTCGTTATTTTGCGTGCTGGCGATCTAGTTGCCCCAGCACCACTTATCGGAAGGACTAATCTTTCTCTATTTAATTGTCTTGGCATCCTTTTGAAAACCAGTTAATCATAAGTGGAAAGGATTATTGCTGGACTTTGAATTATAGTCACTGTACTATATGTCTGTCATTTTGCCAACCTCACACTATCCTAAATGCTGTAGTTTCATAACAAGTTTGGGAACCAGGAATGGTGTGCTCTCCAACATTGTTTTTCTTTTTCAAGACTGTTTTGGGCTCTCCTGGTTCTATAGCATTTCCATATGAATTTTAGTAAAGCAGAGATATTACCTTGCCAACAAAGGTCTGTCTAGTCAAGGCTATGGTTTTTCCAGTGGTCATGT
>NW_011446428.1:0-682 GCF_000754665.1 Bison bison bison | reverse complement strand
GTTCTCCCATATTTCATTCTAGAGAAGCAAAATTGAACTATAATTGTCTTAAAGTGTTTCTGCAAAGTATAATTTTCTCATGATGTTCATCTATAATTCAATTGATTTTTACAAAATATATAGTATATGTTAGGTGTATCAAGAAATGAAATGATGTTCTAACCTGACATTTAGTCTTGTGTACAAAATATGCTTTAAACTTCCAAAATCTCTTAAAATATCATAATATAATTCTCTAAAAATCTTCACGAAAATTTAAAATCTTTGATTCAATTTATGCTTTTATATATAATTGTTTTATTATCTTATTACATTTTATTTGTCTATTAATACAGATTACTGTATTAGTAACAACTTTTAAGAGGCTGGTCTGTTTTTAATCTTGGAGTTTTAGGATTTATACAGTGACCAATTTAAAAATAATAATTTTTTAGAAGTTTTTTTCTTAGAATGCCAAATGATGACCCCAGAAAAAGACCGCAGATATTATTTTAGTACTTTCAAGAATGTGGATACTATATTTTCAGAAAACTAAGTCCCCCTTATCAATTTATATAAACATTATGTGACAGACGGGGCTTCCTTCATAGCTCAGTCAGTAAAGAATCTGCCTGCAATGCAGGAGACCTGGGTTCGATTCCTGGGTTGGGAAGATCCCCTGGAGAAGGAAATGGCAACCCAC
>NW_011446427.1:0-682 GCF_000754665.1 Bison bison bison | reverse complement strand
TGTGTGTGTGTGTGTGTGTGTGTGTATATATACATATATATATATATGATGGACTGTGATGAACTGGGGAAAAAAGGCATCTTATCAAATTCTCTCCTCTTATTCCAAATCACTGAGCATAATAAAATACTGCTGATAAAACCAGGACTAAAGAATGTAAACCATGTGAAGGCCAAAACAAATAAAAATCAGCAAACCGGATTAACTAGCATAATAGCAACTAGGCTTCTGCAATGATCCACACCAAAAAAGGTAATGATTTAAATTACAATGGTATCTCTGGTTGTAAGAAGAAAAATGTATGCTAAAGATATTGTTGAAGAATTCATAGGATGATGGTATACTGAAGCAAATGAGGAACTAAAGAGATCAACCTCATGAAAGGCAAACATCATTCTCAATGTTGTAGCTAATGTTTGACTAAAAAACATTAAAAAATGTAACTTTACTCTATTCACTTATCTTACTATGCCATTTCCATCTTTTTAAAATAAAGTTGAAAGTACTTTCTCAAAACCTCATCTGTTTACTGTTAAATATATAAGTTTTCTTCCAACTTTCTAACAGAAGTCAATAAACCCTTCCAAGAATGAATCAGCTGTTGCTGCTGCTACTGCTGCTAAGTCGCTTCAGTCGTGTCCGACTCTGTGCAACCTCATAGACGGCAGCCCACCAGGCTCCC
>NW_011446426.1:0-682 GCF_000754665.1 Bison bison bison | reverse complement strand
TTACATCAGTCCCACCTTTGTGTACTCATGGATACTGCGGTAAGAATTTTTACTATAATTGCCATTCTTTGCATCTGGTTTGATTTTGTCAGAATTTTATGTTACTGATGGTGTAGCTGTCTTCATTGTATAGAAAGTGGTTCTTTCTATACAGTGTCTCAGCCTGATTGTGTAAGGAATAATTTTAAGCATGGTTATTATCCAACCAAGATGTGCTTTTTAAATTTTTTTAAATTATTTTATTTTTTCTTCCATTTTTATTAAGATATAATGACATAGAGCACTGTATCAGTTTAAGATGCAAAGATTTAATGTGTATATATATCACAGAACAGTGACCATTGTTAAAATTTTTTTAAAAAGAGAACTGTATGACTCTTACTTTAAAGATAATTTTTTTTCATGTTTGATTTAATTGAATTCTTTTATTTAAATTAATTTTTATCTATACTGGACTACCCTATGGTATAAGTGACATTCAGTTACCCCAAAGCAACTGAAATTAGGGTAATAGATTTAATTTGGTTGCCTCCAACACATATTTGGTACAAAAACTGTATTTTTACATATATGTAGCAGTTAGACTTCACTTTCACTTTTCACTTTCATGCATTGGAGGAAATGGCAACCCATTCCAGTATTCTTGCCTGGAGAATCCCAGGGACAGAGGAGCCTAGTGGGC
>NW_011446425.1:0-682 GCF_000754665.1 Bison bison bison | reverse complement strand
TTTAATTTGAATTAAAGACAATAATGTAGTGATATTTCCTGCATATTTGAGTCTGTGGGGTAAAATTCATTCTTGCTGTTATTATAATAGTGAAAAATAGAAATGATTTTTATGTTAACTAATAAAAAAGAGCTTAAGTAAATTATGGACTGTGAACTATATTGTTTTGCAAAGATGTGCGTGATACACTGTTAAGTGAAAAAATCCAGGTTCTGATACAGCAAGTATACTTTGATCAGCTTTAATAATGAAAATGAGAATGTTAGCATACATATGGGTCTTTATAAAAATACGGGTAGAAAAAGTCTGCAAGTATGTACATCCAAATGTTACTAGTGGTTTTCTATTTTATAGAGATCATGCATGATATCTTGTTCTTATTTATTGTTTGTCATTGGGGAGCAGTATTGCCTTGCTAATTCTAAAAAGAAAAAAGAACAATTAAAGTACCTGAGGTCTTAAACATATCTTTTTCTGTTCAGATGGTATTGCAGAAATATGAATAGGAGCAAAGCAGAGCAACTCCTTAGAAGTGAGGTAAGTGTTTGTACTTGTTTTGTGGGTTTGCTTCCAGCACAGAATCAATTGAAATTAATTCCCGATTAGAAATTCCACCTACCTCTGTGACCAAAGCCTAAAAAAATACCATGATGTACGTACAAATTAAAAAAAAAAAAAATTT
>NW_011446424.1:0-682 GCF_000754665.1 Bison bison bison | reverse complement strand
GCACTCTGAAGCCACGTAGGGTTTCCTAGCCGCTCCGCCCCCAGCTCCTGGCAGCCACCGCTCCACTGTCTGTGGGCCCACTTGTTCTGGACGCTTCGTGTAAACGGAGCCACACGCTCTGCGTCCTTTTGTGTCTGGCCTTTTACCCAGTGTCCTCGGGGTTCACGCTGGTGCAGCGCGTGTCAGACTCTTCTTCGTTTTTGTGGCGGGGCTGCCGCAGGCCTCAGACCTCACAGCTGGTGCCCCCAAGTTACCAGGAACAAGAGCCGTGTGGGCACGTGAGCAGGGGGCATGTGTGCGCCTGCATGTGCTGTGTGTGTGTGTGTGTGTGTGCTGTGCATGTGACGTGTGTGCGGGGGGCCTGGGCAAGGCCGAGGAGGTGGAGCCCGTGTTTCAGCATGGCCCCAGCCCTCCCCCACCACAGGTGGGAACTGTGGCTTCCTCACTAGGGAAGGTGATGGGGGTCAACCGCCCATGGTCCCGCCCTGTGCCCTCTCCCCGGCCCCACGGTCACGCAGCTGTCCCTCTGGCTGCCCTGCCCTGTCCCCCCTCAAGTGGTCAGACCCCAGCAAGCCCAGTTGCACACATGGGGCCTCAAAGGGTCCTGAGACCTCAAGGGCCCTCTGCTGTCCCTGAAACGGTCCCCCAGGGGCCAGGGTGGTCTCTCCTGTGCCGGGGTGGT
>NW_011446423.1:0-681 GCF_000754665.1 Bison bison bison | reverse complement strand
TGAGTCAGCAAAATCCAGTTTTCCTATAAATAAGGAAGCAGGTGACCCATGAAAACACTGAGCTCCAGGGAACAGTGTGTGACCTGAGGTGGAGGCAGTCGCCCGTTGACTCCTCCTGTGTTCCTCACACCCACAGTCTAGTGCCTGTGGTGGGCACCACACTTACACCTGAGGCTGGGTCATCATCTGTGGTGGTGGCCCGGGTGGGGGCCGGGCAGGGGGATGGTTCAGATGGAAGATAGAACTTCCACAATCCAAGTTTGCAACATTATCCAAGTGCTTAAACGGAAAGATTATAGATTAGCTTTGACATTTCCCAAATTCATTTAGTGTGGGAAATGAAATTAAACCATCAACTAGCTCCTACCTCAAATCTAATCTTCCTTATGATGGAGAGCAGGTGTCTTCATGTCATTTCTCTTTATCTGCATCTGCTTCTGGAACAGAGTTGTTGTCCAAGGCTCAACAGACTGTTGTCCAAGGCTCAGTCTGAAACCACGCCCTCTCCTCCTCACTGCCAGACCCTTCTAAGGGACTGAATATGGTCTTCAGCTGTCGCTCCCCAACTGTTTTTGTCTTAGGCATTAGGCTTGTTGGGAGAAGGTGTTGATTGTTGGCCAGAGACTAGAGAATGCATTCATAAATTTTTTTTTTTTTTTTTTAAAGGAAGGTGGTGTGAGT
>NW_011446422.1:0-682 GCF_000754665.1 Bison bison bison | reverse complement strand
GTGAGTCTGAGTGGACTCTGGGAGTTGGTGATGGACAGGGAGGCCTGGCGTGCTGCGATTCATGGGGTCTCAAAAGAGTCAGACACGACTAAGCGACTGATCTGAAGTGGAAAAAAACTCAACATCTGTCTGTGCTGGCAAGGATGAACCTTGGAAGCCAAAGCTCCCTGGATACACCTTGTGTCCTGGGGTGGGCATCAAAGAAGATCCACTGACAATACAGGAACAAATCATCAGTGAGGCCAAAAAAGACAGAGACATGTGGCCTGTCACACTTGAGGAATTCACCAAAGTCCCACTGTAGAAAGATGAAGGGTTATATCAGCATATAATATATTGTTCTGTCTGTGTACATATATGTGTATGTGCCTACCTATTAGACATTTTAATTAATTAACTACAAAATAAAGTGAGGCTAGTTCACTCCCTAGCATGAATTGGGGTGTTTCCCAACCCTCGTCCCCAATCTTTCAGTTGTCTTTCAGAGTGTCTGGTTGCTCCTAAATGTCCATCAACAAAGGAATGGGTAAAGAAGATGTGGTACCTATATGCAATGGAATATTATTCAGCCATAAAAAGGAACGACATAGTGCCATTTGCAGGGATGTGGATGGACCTAGAGCCTGTCATACAGAGTGAAGTAAGTCAGAAAGAGAAAAACAAATATTGTATATTAATGCAT
>NW_011446421.1:0-682 GCF_000754665.1 Bison bison bison | reverse complement strand
GGCCTGGTGTGCTGTGATTCATGGGGTCGCAAAGAGTCGGACAGGACTGAGCAACTGAACTGAACTGAAAGCAACTCATATTCCCATCAGCAATGTATGAAAGTACTTATTTTTCTAAAAATTTTTTAGTCATAAAGATAATTTGTCCTTTTAATTTTTACAAGATCAATATGCTAAAATGTTATTTTATTCTAGTTACATTTCCCTAACAACTGAAATATCTTTTTTTGGTTACCCTTTTACAGTACTCTGTTATTACTGTTTATATACTTTGCCCATTTTATATTGAATTTACCTTTTTAATATCCATTTTCAGGATTTCAATTGCTTTATAATAATGCATTCAATTTTATTTTGAATATTCTATTATCTGCAAATTGTCAAATATATATTTAGTTTCTGATACATAAAATTGTTTTAATTGTATTCATGTGTATTTATTCAACAAATGAATTATAAGCAAATATAATACATTGTATGTAACAGTGTACATTATACCTAATAAATGAATATTAATTACTGAACAGTTTCTTCTTGTTTATGTGCTACTTCTTTACAAATAAATGAGATGGGATTTTTTTGATGTAATTTTTTAAATTTCCACAGTACAAGCCATTTGCTGCAGTAAAGTGATGACTTAATATTAAGTCTACTACAGCTTCCAAAACAATCTAATGACACT
>NW_011446420.1:0-682 GCF_000754665.1 Bison bison bison | reverse complement strand
GCCTCCTGTATTAATGAAAATAAAACATCTGCAGTGTACTTTAATCTGTGAGGCACTTAATAATATTAGTTTCTGTCTCCCCAAAGACACCAACTAAAGGTAGATTTTAGTTATGAATCCTATCTATTTATGATTGTTTTTGATAAAATTTCTATGAATTCCAAGTGACTCTCAATTAATACTTTTGCAAACATTTTATCACAATAGATTATCCTTTCCCTTCATAAAGCTTTTTTTAGAATAAGATAAAGGAGTAGCTAATTTTAACTTGAGAAATTGGCCAAGGTTTCACAAAGCATTTTAACTGGATATTGAAAAATTTGAAAAATTAGAGTCATGTTGATAGATTAAACTTTTAGGAAAGAGCATTTTTGGCTGAGGAAATAGAAATTGCTAAGAAATGAAGACAGAGATGTGAAAGAGCAGTCTAAAAGCACAGTCTAAGAATTACTCATTTAGTATGAGTAGTTTATAGGATGTGTCTGTTGTCTAAGAGAGAAGCAGGTATAAATGATGTGGGAAGAAACCATTTAATTAGGGATCAGATGATGAAGAGAAATGAAGCTGCCAGGGGTTTTTCTAAAGGCAGAAAAGAGACTCCATAGGTTTCTAACCAGCAGAAAGTGAAGAGGAACTAAAAAGCCTCTTGATGAAAGTGAAAGAGGAGAGTGAAAAAGTTGGC
>NW_011446419.1:0-682 GCF_000754665.1 Bison bison bison | reverse complement strand
TTGCAGAACTTTGAGATGACTATAAATAATTTGAATTGGAAACAGTATGCAGTTAATTTTAGACTTGATTGTAGCATGGCCTCATAGTAATTTAATTAATCTATTATTCTGGAGCAAAATATACATTGATTGCCAGCAGTCATAGGAGAATTTATAAAGGAGCATTGGGGATAGTTACAGCTCTAGTTGGTCACAGGTGTTTTAGTTGAGCCATATAGATTAAAAGAACCAAAAATAGAGGTGGAAGTAGCATTAGAGAATTGTCCCTGGCCTTACCTTCCTTATTCTCATCGCATCTCCAGGGGAGAAGTCAGTCATGTCCTGCAGCTAGCTAATACAGGCTCTACTCTTCTTCTCAAGTCTGCATTCAGTGACATCATATTGGCAGTTTGAAATCAGCCCCAGTGGGAGTATTTAAAGCATGGAAACCAGCAAACACTGCAAACCAGGGTTTTTTGTTCCAGGTCACTGGTTTGCCAGTAGTATATAGGTCATCTACCCTGGAAGGAATGACTTGTCCTATTATGACTTTGGGATAAGGAACTAAACATATCTATGTCAGTGCTTTTTCTCTCCTCCATGTCTGTGTGTGTGTGTTTGTGTGTTGAGACTTGGGTGTGTGTGTGCTCAGTTGCTCAGTCGTGTCCAACTCTTTGCGACCCCGTGGACTGCAGCTCACCAG
>NW_011446418.1:0-682 GCF_000754665.1 Bison bison bison | reverse complement strand
CATGGACTGCAGCCCACCAGGCTCCTCCGTCCATGGGATTTTTCCAGGCAAGAGTACTGGAGTGGGGTGCCATTGCCTTCTCCACTTGGAAGGGTTAGATGTGCCCAAATGAGATGTATTTTATTCTTCTTTGCATCACCAGCTCTTAGCCCAGCATTATTCCATGTACCCAGGAAATGTGTGCGGAGTGAAATAATGAGTTTCACGTCCGCAGATGAGATTTGAACACATTTCCTTCATGCATCTATTCTGGAAGGAGTGGCAGGACAGCGTTGGAGATTGATATTCAAACATCTAATGGGCAGGCAGTGTGGTTGTGGCTGTGAGTGTGAACAGAAGGGGATGTGTCTGTTCCAACCGGGCACATCAGTAAGTCTTGTGTCCTAGGCCATCTCTGGCGCTGGGTCTGAAGTTACAACCTTGTTCTTAAGTGGGATGACTGGTTCCCTGTAGCCTCTCGGGAAGTCATTCGTCAGTAAAGCCTTCCTCATTTCCATCTTAACAGAAAATCGTTATCGTTCATCCTCCACCCAGTCGGTTATCTCTCCATCTTCTCTGTCTGAAGATAGCAAGTGAAATGGATCCAGGGAAAAGCTATGCTCCCACAAGGATGCCTTTATATCCAGCCTGAACACAGCTGCCAAAATATCCTGCAACTTTAGGGCCTCGGGGTTTTTTTTTT
>NW_011446417.1:0-683 GCF_000754665.1 Bison bison bison | reverse complement strand
CCCCATGGACTGCAGTACACCAGGCTTCTCTTCCTTCACTGTCTCCTGGATTCTGCTCAGACTCATGTCCATTGAGTCGGTGATGCCAGCCAACCATCTCGTCCTCTGTTGCTCCCTTGTTCTCCTGCCCTCAATCTTTCCCAGCATCAGGGTCTTTCCAGTGAGTTGGCTCTTCACATCAGGTGGCCAAAGTATTTACCTCTAGTCACTTTTCTGTTTTAAAGTCTATGTTTTGCCTGATATTTGGATAGCCATTCCAGCTCTCTTATGGTTGCTGCCTGCATGGTATATCTCTTGCCATTCTTGTACCTTCAACCAACCTACATCTTCAAATCCAAAGTGCCTTCTCAGAAAGTAGGTAACAAGTGGTAGGGTGGGAATGAAACGGGCTTTGGAGTTAGGACTCAGTCCTAAGATTTTAACCCTCCCCCTGGAAACTCTGTACCTTTTGCTCTGCTTCTTAACTTGTGTGAGACCAAGTCCTATCACCTGCAAAATGGAAATAATGCCTACTCCCTAATAGCTCAGTTGGTAAAGAATCCACCTGCAATGCAGGAGACCCCCGTTCAATTCCCGGGTGAAGAAGATCTGCTGGAGAAGGAATAGGCTACCCACTCCAGTATTCTTGGGCTTTCCTTGTGGCTCAGCTGGTAAAGAATCTGCCTGCAATGCGGGAGACCTGG
>NW_011446416.1:0-683 GCF_000754665.1 Bison bison bison | reverse complement strand
CTAGGTTGTCACAGAGCACTGAGTTGAGCTCCCTGTGTTATATAGCAACTTCCCACTAGTGATCTGTTTTACGCATGGGAATGTTTATGTTTCCAGGCTTCTGTCTCCATTCATCCCGCCCTCTCCTTCACCACTGTGTCCACAAGTCTGTTCTCTGTGACCGAGTCCTCTATTCCTGCCCTGCGAATAGGTTCACCAGTACCATTCTTCTAGATTCCATATATTTGTGTTAATATGCCGTATTTGTTTTTCTCTTTCTGACGTACTTCACTGTGTGTAACAGGCTATACATTCATTCAGCTCACTAGAACTGACTCAAATTCATTCCTTTTTATGGCTGAGTAATACACCATCATATATTTGTACCACAACTTCTTTATCCATTCATCTGTTGATGGGCATGTAGGTTGCATCCAGGTCCTAGCTATTGTAAATAGTACTATGATGAACATTGTGGTACATGTGTCTTTTTGAAATACAGTTTTCTTTTGGTGAATTTTGTTTAATTTTCATTAAAGTTACTATTAAACAGCTCCATGTGGCTAATGGCTGACAAATTGGACAATGCCAGTCTATACAGTCATTAGTCATTGAGCAAATTGATCCTTAGGACAAGCCCAGTTTTCTTCCCAGAAGGACTAATTACATGTCACAGCTAGGTACAGTCTCCCATTGAGGTTCTT
>NW_011446415.1:0-683 GCF_000754665.1 Bison bison bison | reverse complement strand
TTTCCATTAGTTTTTTTTTTTTTTTTTTTTCCTTTAATGCAGTTGATTTATTTGGATCAATGAAAAGAAGGAAAAATAAAAGAGAACCAGTTTTCCTAATTTTGCACCCCTGGTCATAGGGAGGATATTTTCATGAATTAAACTTAATTTACCGAAATAGGTAGGAATGGTGATAGATGCAGTATTTGTGTTCATAGCTGCATCCTAGCCAAAGATCCCTGTTGCAACAAAAGCAAAAGGGTGAGGTAGGTCTTCTGTGTCCTTGAGTAGGTAGGATGGATGCTGCTGGGGCTTTGACCTCAATTCTTTATCTGTGGTTCCTTCTTTGCTTCCATAATCAAGAGTGAAGGCCTACTACTCCTGGCTGGTCTCTGTTCTCCATGGGTGCTTCATTAAAAGAAGGAATTCCATTTCTCTCAAAACTTACTCTTCCCCTTAGTCAGGTTTCTAATACTGTGGCTCAATTGGGAAACAAAGTTTAAAAACTATTGGAACCAAGACACACTTGAAGTCAGGTCAGCTGTCTTCAGCACAGAGTTGTTACTTTTTTTCTTAAGGGTTTATGAGCATGCTCGATACTTTCCTATACTTAGTTCCCACAGTGAAATAATTACAAGATAAATTTTAAGGAGTTTTCTATACACTTATTGTTTTTCTCTTAGTTGCTTTTATCCTGATAGTTA
>NW_011446414.1:0-683 GCF_000754665.1 Bison bison bison | reverse complement strand
AGATAAATAAAATTTTAGAGGATTTATATGTGGAAAAGTGATTAAATTTCTTTTTCTGTATAGTTACAGAGGTGAAATAGGGTAAGTTGTATTAGAATGCATATTTAAATTTTGTATAAGGAAGCGTTTTCTAGGATTAGAAAGGTTTTAAAATGAAATTGGTTACTAATAACTTACTCCATCTTCATTCCAATGGTTCAACACTTCCAAGAGTTAAAACAGAGTTTAGATAACTTGCCTCCTAAGGTGTTTTTAAAAATAATCACCCTGTTTAATGAGAAAGATTCCTTCTGAAATAATTTTAAATTTTATGAGTTTATGATTCTATGGGTAGATAATGTCTAAGTACCTGTTTAGCTATAAATTCCAAAATTCTAATTTAGAATTCCTTGACCTCGAGGCATACCACTGGTCATTCAGGAGGTGATTTTATGTGCTACATAAACATGCCATTAATAATATTGAATAACTAAATGAAATCATTGGGGGAAATTGTTATTGTCCTTTATAGTACTTTTGAATAAAGTCGAGGAGAAAATTGCTAACATTTTTCTAGTATTTGATATTTTCCCTTTTTAACCAACTGAGAAAAGCTCTTAGGCTTTGAACTTCAGTTATCAATAATATATATCTACCTGTAATGTTATGTTTTCTTGTATGTGTTGTAATTACCTTCTGGTTTT
>NW_011446413.1:0-683 GCF_000754665.1 Bison bison bison | reverse complement strand
TGACTTTCTTAGATAAAGGATCCTTCCCGATGCCTCTTACTGTTGCCTGCCTCAGCCAACATCCTGTCCAACAGAAGGGCTTTTTAGTTCTCTGATCAAAGCCGCCCTGTGTGCAAAGTGCCCATTGTTCATTAGTGAAATTCGACTTGCACCTGCTCCACTGAGGTGTGCTCCTTTCACTGTGTCCCTCTCGGTTTCAGCAGGCTGTAGCAAGATCACAGGGCCAGTCACCTCGGTGACGAAGGAAGCCACGCTCTGCCAGTCAAAAGCTGGACCAGCTGTGCTGGTCTTGTGTGAACCAGGTGCCCAGTGCTTCCCCAGGAACCTGCTGCCAAGCCTTGGCAGGCGGATGGACCAGCAGCTGCTCCTCTAGCTTCAGTCCTGCTCTCTCTCTCTCTCTCCCCTCCTCAATCTGAGAATCCAAGTGCAATCCCTGGGGAGACCCATTACAAGGAGGAGGAAAGAGACCTTTGAAAGAGGGAGATGCAAGGGCAATGATTACAGCTGGTTGACTGAAGGCAATGAAAACCAGGAAACAGTCAACGTGAGAACTAAGACAAATTTCAACCAGTCTAAGTTTCTCACTTTCAGAACAGCATTACTCTTAAGATAGGAAAATTCACAACTGAAAAAGAAATCACAGTGAGAAAATTAACTGTTTATTAATAATATCATTGATATTA
>NW_011446412.1:0-683 GCF_000754665.1 Bison bison bison | reverse complement strand
AGGTAAGCCAAAGGGTCGCCCTTAGTGTTCCTGTTTTAGTCCATTTTATAAAACTACAACTGCAGTGAACTTTGTATACCTCTCCTGTCACTGAAATAAAGTTCTGCTAAGTAACTTTTTTAATGTTTATATTATAGGTGAAGGGCAACCATTTGCTTGAAAGAAGATAAACTGAAGCCATCTCTGCTGTTCTTATGCTGTATATTTGACTGTTAATGTTCTGTCAATAAAGCTTCATTTTCTACTTGCACATGTTTTGTTAAATTTATCCCTGGGTATTTAATGTTATTGAAAATTCATGGTTTGCGATTTTTATCGTCTAGTTGAGGATGTATGTAGAGATAGAATGTTTATATATAGACTTTCTGTCCAACAATTCCTCTAAATATGCATATTAATTCCAAAACTTTAGATCTAGATTGTTTTTGCTTTTCAAAATATACTATTATATTTGAGTATCAACAGTTTCTATTGGCTTAAATCTTAAACCTTTCCTCATTTTGCAGCATTGAACAAACCTAGCCAGAACAGTCTTGACTAAAACAGGTGATAATCAGCATTTTTTTCCTGATAGGAAATGAAAAATCTACTCTATTTCAACCTGTTTAAGTTTCTTTTTTGTAGATATACTTTATCAGAGTAAGTTCCATTCTATTCCTAGTTTGCTGTCTTAAATATAGATT
>NW_011446411.1:0-682 GCF_000754665.1 Bison bison bison | reverse complement strand
TACACACTCCAGGCTTCTGTTGATGGAATTCTCCAGGCAAGAATATTGGAGTGTGTTGCCATTCCCTTTTCCAGGGGATCTTCCAAACCCAGGGATCAAACCAGGTCTCCTGCATTGCAGGCAGATTCTTGACCATCTGAGCCACAGTGAATATTAATTTAAGATAAAAAAATTTGATTCTGTAATTTGTTGAAATTTGAACTCTAATGATACCAATTTCTACATTGGAAAAGAAAGTATAGTTCATGGAAGTAGAAGAAAAAAAGCTTCAAAACCAACTTTCAGCAAATAATAATAATTGAAAGAAACCAAAACAAAATATTTGCAAAACCTCTGTGGGAATTCCCTATTTCCATTATTGCAGAGGATAAAAAAATCAGACCTGGTGTGATTTCTAATTCCCTGCAAGTCTTTCTGTAATGCAAATGTCATGTTGAAAAATTTGGCAATTGCATTAGGGAAAGGTACGTTGCTCAGATCACTGGAAAATGTTTTGACATTTAAGTGACCCTTACGTTCTGCTTTACAAAAGAAGTTCCAATTAAGCTCAGAGCTTTTTTCTTATTTACTATACTGACCCTGAAAATGAAGGCTGTGAAAAGTTGAATGCTTTTCTTGCTGTGGGAGCTGGGCGCTGCTCTGCAAGAGGGAACAAGAATTGAAGCTGCCTCTGAAAATGTTG
>NW_011446410.1:0-683 GCF_000754665.1 Bison bison bison | reverse complement strand
GTACTTGAGTGGAGTGCCATTGCCTTCTCCAGTTCATTCTTTCTATTTTGATGCAATTCCAGCCTTTTCCTTCCTTCTCTGTATTGGTTTTGTCTGCTTTTTCTGGAGATTTATGCTGAGTGACTTCATGAGCTAACAATCCCAACCAGGAAAATAGTCCCAAGAGCCAGGGCAGGTGGAAGGGGGCTCTATCTTACCTTGTAACTAGGTTAAGAGTAGCCCATTGTTGTGGGGGTGATGCATTCTGGTCTTTTCTTAGTCCTGAATAGCGGCCTAACAGCTCCATTACCTCTGCACGCAGAGAGATGCTGTTTGCTTTCAAAGCAGCAGGGCCTGGCTAAAAGCCGACCGATCCAATAGAAGTCTCAATTGTGCTGGCTCTCTCTGCATCTCCTCCCATCTCGTGCTTGTGAGGGCCCTAAGTTAATGTTATTCATCAGAATAATACTCCTTCCAGTCAGCTTCAGTTGTGGTGTCCGGCTAATGACTGGGGGAGAGAAGTGACCTCAGGGCTGCCTGTGTGATGCATTCTCACAAGAGACCCGAGCTGATGAAGAGGGGTAATGGATAGATGGGGAAGGCAGTATTTCCTTTGTAAGAGTCATATTTATCTTCCCATATTATTTTGAATTCTACTGTGGCTCAGAATCTAAGAGACTCTTCTGCAAAGAGACACACTGGTC
>NW_011446409.1:0-683 GCF_000754665.1 Bison bison bison | reverse complement strand
CTAACAGAATGTAGGAAAAGCTAATATATTATATTAAAGTTTTAATGTTTTATTTAGTGTAAATTTGAGAAATTTTTAGAAATTAAAGGTTGGTGAACTAAATTCTTTGTTCAATTTAATTTCAAATTTATAGGCATAAATATATGTTTGATTTTTTAATTACCTACTTGGATAACAACTATTACACGAGCATGCACACACACACGTTTATATTTTTCACATAGAACATTAGTAGTTTATTGTCACTGAAATTATTTCTTGCTGCAGAAATAAATATAAAAGATTGAGATTTCTAAATAATTTCTGTGCACAAAAAAATTACTGTATAGCCATGGTCTAAAATTAAGTCATAAATTTTGTGATGAGTGGATCTCTTAGGTCAGATTTTCTTTCCCTTAAGAAAGTTGCTAACAATACTTTCATTTAAGTGTCAGCAAACAAGATAGTTTATCTTGATATAGTGATGCTTTCTTTATCCAGAGGGAAATAAGTATGTAACTTATACTATTTCAATCTTATCCAAGACTCAGAGCCTCTCAGACAGGGCTGCCAAGGATTCAACTAGGCTAAAGCTGCTGCAAATCTCTCTTAGCCTTCAATGTCTTATTTATCTTTACAGACCAAATGGCCAAAAGAAATACTGTGATGAGGAATATGCTCTATAAGTTAGTCTATCTTCTTTG
>NW_011446408.1:0-683 GCF_000754665.1 Bison bison bison | reverse complement strand
CATGAACAAAGGTCTAAGTGAATAAAGAATAAAGACTAGGCTGTTCTTTTCTTTCCCATCATTTATAGGAAACTTTTGCTAATTTTGCTCGTCTTGAGTTTGTTTTATAGAGCTTTCGTCTTAGCACGGACAGCAGGTCTATACTATTAGTACAGAGTGAAGAGGATTTGCCGTCATAAGCAATCCCTCCACTTTGAGAAAGTCCCACTCTGTAGCGGTTCAAAGATGTCCACTCTAATGCAAACTTCAATCCCATTACATGTACTTCTCAATTTTTTTACACTGAGATGACTTTTGAGTTTTGTTGGGCTACAGAAAGTAGATGGCATTTTCCATTCATGCAGTCCTTTTCACAATAAATTAGTTGATATCAAAATCTTCCTCTCACCAACCCTTCTTTATTCTGCACTGGATTGAGAAGCACACCTCAACACTTCCACTCAAGAGAATGGGTTCTAAAACACATGAGAAGTCATGCCAGAGGAAAGATTTAATGACCATCTGCATGTATCAAGAATCATAGCAACAATTAAAAAGGGCTACATTCATTTTTTTTGTTGTTTTTTTAATTAATTTATTTTTTATTGAAGGATAATTGCTTTACTGTTTTTACAACAGAATTTTGCTGTTTTCTGTCAACAGACACTGATTGAGAACCAACTGAATGCCAAACACAGTGATGT
>NW_011446407.1:0-683 GCF_000754665.1 Bison bison bison | reverse complement strand
GTTTCAAATCCTCAAATGTGATGCATATTGAGTGCAGCACTTTCACAGCATCACATTTGAGGATTTGAAACAGCTCAGTTGGAATTCCATCACCTCCACTAGCTTTGTTTTGTAGTGATTCCTGAAGCGCACTTGATTTCACATTTCAGGTGTCTGGCTCTAGGTGAGTGATCCCACTATTGTGTTTACTTGGGTCATTAAGATCTTTTTTTTGTATAGTTCTTCAGTGTATTCTTGCCACCTCTTCTTAATATCTTCTGCTTTTGTTAGGCCCATACTGTTTCTGCCCTTTATTGTACCCATCTTTGCATGAAATATTCCCTTGGTATCTCTAATTTCCTTGTACAGATCTCTAATCCTTCACATTCTATGCTTTCCTCTATTTCTTTGCAGTTTTCACTTAGGGAGGCTTTCTCATCTCTCCTTGCTATTCTTTGGAACTTCACATTCAGATGAATATACCTTTCTTTTTCTCCTTTGCCTTTCCCTTCTCCTCCTTTCTCAGCTATATGCAAGACCGCCTCACACAACCATTTTGCCTTTGAATTTGTTTTTCTTGGGGATGGTTTTGATCTCCACCTCCCATAAAATGTTACATACTTCCATTCTTAAGACACTCTCTCAAATGCAAATCAAAACCACAATGAGATACCATTTCACGCCAGTCAGAATGGCTGCTATCC
>NW_011446406.1:0-683 GCF_000754665.1 Bison bison bison | reverse complement strand
CCCTACTCTCAATTTAGTAGAATTTTGGCTTTGAAGAAGGTTATGGAAACAGTCAGACGTGGAATCGTTGGTACATATAGAATGAAGGCAAATACTCAAAGTAACTGCATGTGATGACTGCAAAATGCTTGTTATGCTGAATGATATTTCTCTCACAACCCCTCCAATACTTAAAAATTCAAAATAAATAACAAAAAATGTTATCATTGTCATATTTCTAAAGTACTAGTGGACTGATAATACAGGATAAACTCCATGAAAACTATTGCCACAGTGAGATTTTCCATTGTAATAAATGGATTTTAAAACATGACTGCTGGCTCTTATTTTTCCTGATGAATTTTCACAAAATTATCACACATTGTGGATGTCCACTTGGCAATTGTTATGATGGAATTTGCCATGTGTCATTCTGAATTTTTTAAGCACTCATAACATAGAACCAATCTAATTGGGAGTAGCTAGATGATATACTTCTGGGGAATTCTATATTTTCACTCCCAGTCCAATGAATACAGAGGTTAAGAAATCTCCTAATGTTGGCAAAACAAATCAGTGGTTCTACTCAGTATGATGAAGCTTATCTGTCATGGGTTTTTATCAGTTACAATCCAGTCATTTTCAAATTGTCTCATTTTCTCAGACCTCTAAACAACTGGAAGGAAAAAGTGATTGGGATATTT
>NW_011446405.1:0-683 GCF_000754665.1 Bison bison bison | reverse complement strand
TGTGCTGTGATTCATCAGGTCGCAAAGAGTCAGACACCACTGACCGACTGATCTGATCTGATCTGATGAAACAGAAGGGTCTACAGACAATTGCAATGAAGTGTAATTAGCAATATAACAAGTACTTCCCAGACAAAGTATAGTCTAAGTTGATAGCTCTGTGTCTAAGTAGATAGAAATGTAGAAAGTGAAGCGAGAACACATTTTAGAACTGAAACAAAATAATACATTACTGAAGAATAAACTATTGGTTCAAGAGTGAGGAGATGACAAGGGATCAGGCTGTCCTCTCAAAAATAGGTATTAAATATATCTGCTATTACTACAGTCCATGATACATCAGCTCTTCCTTTAAATACTGTAGTAGCTTCCCACACAGCCTCCTATCTTCCCCTCTTTCTCCCATTCAGTAGAAGGTATGAGCTTTTAAAAAATATACACTGTATATAAAATACTTGGTAATAGTTATCTTTTTAAAGCCATCCAATATTTTTATCAAGGACTTCCCTGATGGCACAGCAGGTAAGGAATCTGTCTGCAATGTGGGAGACACAGGAGGCATGGGTTCAATCCCTGGGTGGAGAATATCCCCTGGAGAAGGAAATGGCAACCCACTCCAGTATCCTTGCCTGGAAAATCCCATCAACAGAGGAGCCTGGTGGGTTACAGTCCATAGAATCTTA
>NW_011446404.1:0-683 GCF_000754665.1 Bison bison bison | reverse complement strand
CTTCACATCGTTGGCATTCAGAAATTGGATGATGGCTGGATGGATGAATTTCAAGTCCAACATAGAATTTGAGAGCTCTCCAGCCTCCTTGGTTTACAGATGGGAACACTGAAGCCAAGAGAATTTAGTTGACTCTTGTGAAGGGAAGCATTATTCAGTACAAATCTACTGCCTCCTAATCTACTATGTAACACAGCTTCAGAGAGATCCCTAGTCGTCTCAGCGCCTTCTGACCAGGTTGTGAGGGTTCCTGTGAAACCTATATCCATTCAGTAATTGGTTATATTTGAAACTAGATTCTGGGCTGCAGACCAAAATTTAGGAACTTAATATGCAGTAATACCCAATACTTTATCAGCAGTGTTCATTGGTGAACAAGTTAAAGATGTGGAATTTAAATCCATCTTCCCTGCTTAAATTACACTGGCCATTAGAAATAAAAATTTCTGTGAGAATCCACCTGAGCACCATTTTCTATGTTTTATTCCTTCTCATTAAATCGAGAACAAGGAGTCCTAGCTTTGAGAAGAAAGAGGTACTATTGTAAGTTGTTGAGAAACCTAGCAGTCAGTAAATGGAAAAAGTCTTGGGAAAATGTTGTCAGGAGTCCCACTTAACTATCCACAAAGGCAGAGTTTTTCCTAGGTAGCGAGGGAAGAAAAGTCAAGATTCCAGGGCGTCCT
>NW_011446403.1:0-683 GCF_000754665.1 Bison bison bison | reverse complement strand
TTTTGGGGTTTGCTTTGTTTGTTTGTTTTTGAGAATGAGGGCCTGAACTAAGTCAGCAGTAGGAAAGGGGAGGACAAGGGGCCAGAAAGAGCAAGATGAGGAGTCTGCAGTGCTTAGAGATTGCTTGAATTTGGGACCTAAGGAAGAGGAAGGTCTCGGTGAGCCCTGAGTGATGTGAGTTGATGGAGCCACTTAGCGGGGGAGCACAAGGATGATGCACTGTGATGTGCAGGCCCAGGGGCAGGTCTGAGCCCGGGAGTCAGCTCTCTGCAGGGGTAGTTGGTGTAGGAAGGTGACAGTGGGCCCCAGGTGGGTATAAACTGTGAGGGTTGGAGGCCAGGGTGGCACTGGGGAAACTCATACTCCACCGGTCTCCTTAGAGGGGCACAAGAGACTGAGAAGTAGAAGGGGAAGCAGAGAGCAGGGTCCCTGAATGGAGGGCTGGGGGCCCAGTGTCTGGGAAGCAGAGTCCAGTACCTGAAGGAGTAGTGGAATCACTGGGAAGCTTAGTAAAGGCAGTTTCATTGGAGGGTTGAAGGCAGAAAGAGGCTTATGGTTAGTTAAGCAATACTTTTGGGGAAGGAAATGGCAACCCACTCCAGTACTTTTGCCTGGAAAATCCCATGGACAGAGGAGCCTGGTAGGCTACAGTCCATGGGGTCGCGAAGAGTCAGACACGACTG
>NW_011446402.1:0-683 GCF_000754665.1 Bison bison bison | reverse complement strand
TGTATTTATTTCATGTAGCTCTTCATAAGTGCTTGAAACTGCTTTTTGTAAAATATCCCTTTCACTTTAAGAAACATGCTATTTTTTTTTGCTATAAACAAAATTTAGGAAATATTTTATGTCTCACATTTTGAATATCAAAATATTTTAAAATCATATTACACTGATCTTAGAATCACAATATGATGTGTTTAACAGTTCATTTAAAATATGGATATTTTTGTACAAAGATAATTTGCCTTTAGAGGGTACAGTCATACAGAGTGGGTTTCTGAGCTGCTAACTAATGGATGTCAATTATTGTCATTTGTATTTCTGATCTCTAGAGTGGTATGGATAAAAAAGGTCAAAATGGTCCCTGATGAAAGGAAACTTTTAAAAACGTTTGGGAAAGTTAATGAATTAGATTTCCCCTGTACTTGACGATATTAGGATTGGGAGCTCGGGATTCCCGTCAGGCAACTCAAGAGTGTTCACAGTTGACAGGAAAACTCCAAGTTTCCTTCTTCTCCCGCCAGAGCAATGCCCCCCATCATCATAGGAATTACCATTCCTATGGTAATTCATAGGAATGATTGTATTAGCTTAAAGAGTATGTTTCATAAGCAATACATTTTAAGTACACTCAACCTAATTTTTGTTGTATTTATTTCATGTAGCTCTTCATAAGTGCTTGAAACTGC
>NW_011446401.1:0-683 GCF_000754665.1 Bison bison bison | reverse complement strand
TCAAGTGAAATACCATCTCAGGGGAATGTAGTCATTAAAATGATATTTTAAAAAATGTGGCCAGGGGTATGTACATGTGTATATATCAATCATATATATTTCTGTTATATATTCACACATCTATTGAAAAATAGAGGAAAACTTTCAATTCATGTGAATAATTTGTCAATAAAAATATATTTATGAAATATAAAAGTTTCTATAGAAAACAGTTCAGATGGTGTGATAAAGAAGCTCTCACAGGAAAATTTGATCTAGCACATAATAATTAGCTTTTATTTTAATGTATTTCTATTTCTACTTCATGTATCCTAATTTATATTGCATAGAAATAACTGAATGATAATGCATAATTATTTATATTCTAAAGGGATAAACCTCAGGTTTTTTGTTCCTTCTTTGACAGTTTATTGAAACTATCATTTAACTAAAAATCTCACATAGAAAACAGCTGGATTTAATATTGAGCAGTTTTTGTTTGTTGTTTTTGTTGATATTTTTAGTATTTAATTTTCCATGTATTTAAAGCAGAGCAAGACAGCCCCCAGCATGCCTTTATCTGGCTGTTCCTTCTTTTAAGGAGCCTTCAATGGGATGTGTGAACATGTGCTTACATGTCTAAAATCAGTTGGTCATTATTTACATCAGGGAAGCAAAGGTCCGTGTCTTTGCAGTCATTGCCT
>NW_011446400.1:0-683 GCF_000754665.1 Bison bison bison | reverse complement strand
CTGTGGGGGCTTCTAGAGCACCAGCTCTGTGCCGGACACTGCTCTAAGCCCTTTACATGTCGTAGACACCTTGATCCTGTCAGTAATCCTATGAGGGTTTTATTTGATAGATAAGGAAATCGAGTCCCAGAGACATGAAATAACTTTCCCAAGTTACAGAGCTGGCAAGAGGCAGAGCTAAGGTTCAAACCCAAGCCACGATGCCGCCCAAGACTATGCTCTTCACCATTTCGGCCTCTCGTGCCCGTGAGAGCCAAGGCATTTGGGTGGTCTGTTCAAAGCCAATTAGAATGCTAATGTACTAGGCTTTCAAGATACTGGCTGTGTTTCCAACTCAATGAGTGATTTGGGATATCCTGTTGCCTTTTGGGCCTCAGTTTCCCGCAGGAGGTGCCCAGCATACAGTAAGAGCTCAAGGAATGACTTAAATGGAAGGAAGGTCCCAGACACATAGTAGGTGCTTGATAAACGGATGCAGGTGAGATACCAACGACATGATCTCAGGAAATGTTTGTGGGATGTGAAGTGAAGGGAAGATACTAAGCATGTGAAAGTGTTAGTCCCTCAGTCATGTCCGACTCTTTGTGACCCCATGGATTGTAGCCCGCCAAGCTCCTCTGTCCACGGGATTTTTCAGGCAAGAATACTGGAGTGGGGAGCCATTCCCTTCTCCAGGGGACCTT
>NW_011446399.1:0-683 GCF_000754665.1 Bison bison bison | reverse complement strand
CATAAACTCACAACTCAGAATGCATAAACATACACCTTTCATATGCCCTCTTGGGATTGTTTGTTTGTTTACTGCTGAGTTGTGAGTTTATGCATTCTGAGTTTATGCATTCTGCAGTCAAATGCTCTACCCCCGAGCTATACCCCCTGATAGCTCTCTATACATTCTGGATATCAGTCCTTTGATGGGCGTGCAATTCGCCAATGCTTTCTCCAAGGCTGTAGCTTGTCTTTTCATCCTCTCTCATTCAAAAACAAATTTATTTATTTGGCTGCCTTGGATCTTAGTTGCAGTATGTGGGATCTTCATTGCGTCGTGTGGGACCTTTCATTAGGCACGTGGACTCTCTAGCTTGATGTGGGCTTGGTTGCTCTGTGACAGGTGGGATCTTAGCTCCCAGACTGGGGATTGAACCCACATACTCTACATCGCAACGCAGATCCTTAACCACCAGACCACCAGGGAAGTTCCTGTCTTTTCATTCTCTTACCTGTCTTTCCCAGACTGAACATTTTTGATTTCTTAGAAACTTTTAATTTTATATAAAAAAAGAGGGCTTCCCTGGAAGCTCAGACAGTAAAGAATCTGCCTGCAGTGTAGGAGACCCAGGTTCAATCCCTGGGTTTGGAGGATCCCCTGGAGAAGGGAATGGCAACCCACTCCAGTATTCTTGCCTGGAAAAT
>NW_011446398.1:0-683 GCF_000754665.1 Bison bison bison | reverse complement strand
GAGGCCC
Organism: Bison bison bison; assembly: GCF_000754665.1. Classification (NCBI taxonomy): domain Eukaryota; kingdom Metazoa; phylum Chordata; class Mammalia; order Artiodactyla; family Bovidae; genus Bison; species Bison bison. The sequence continues at coordinate 676 of NW_011446398.1, read as the reverse complement.
CTACCCGCTGCAGTGTCTCAAGAGAAATCCCACGTTCCATCTTGAAATTTGAAACGGTACTTCATACCCTTGATGCAACCCAAAAAGTCCCATGACATACTGATCTCACTCGAGAGGAACACCAAGTTTCCCAGCACCACTTAATCTGAGCCCCTTCTCCCCTCCTGATCTCGACATGAGGGTCGATTCTCCTGCTTTGTCTGGAAAGGGATCCCAACATTCCCGTCGCCCCTCAGGAGGAGGCTGGTCTCACAAAGAAATTCGAGAGGTAGCCTCGTGGGTCGTGCCACATTCCGAAAGACACCGAATTCTCAGTCCACTCAAGAAAGGTCCAGATGCCTGGGCACCTCTTCGAATGTAACCCTGAGGATGAAGTCACAACACGAATAGGCACTGACACCCCAGCTGCATCGTCCGGAAACAGCCGCAGGTTCCAAATTCAACTCGACAAGTGGCCTGTCACCCCGTGAAAAACTCGAGAGGTCAGCGGAGTTCCAACCTCATCACAAGACGAGGCCTGACTCTCCTGTTCCAGCTCTGCAGAGACCATGGGATTGAAGTCAGAAATGCAGAGGAACACTGAGGTTTCAGCCTCATCTCGAGATGAGGCACTCTTCATCCCTGCAATAAATGACGAAATTCTCGCCTGCACGCTAGAGGAGGCCCTTTTACGCTG
>NW_011446397.1:0-683 GCF_000754665.1 Bison bison bison | reverse complement strand
TGTGTGTGTGTGTGTGTGTGTGTGTGTTCAGGCGTGTGCACTGTCCTATTATTTTTCCTCTTAGAGCAGTGTTACTTTGGCAGGGCTCATGCTCTGACTATGACCCTGACTTTGCAGGGACATTTGTAATCAGCCTTGTGAAGTCTTTTCAGGAATCATTAGACTTTTGCAGTGGTTGGTCCTATTGATTACAGTTTCTGTTGTCCTCATCTTCTCCTCTGCCTTAGATTCATGCTGTAAACATCTCAGTTTTTTTTTTTAATAGCTGAAACCAAATTCCATATCCAAACAAAACTATTGGGAATGCATTTCAGTGTTCCTAGTTTTTCCTTCATCTCACGAGTGGAAGAAAAGATACAAGTTGCAGTGAAAAGACCAAACAAGAAACATTGAGCACACTTGCCCTTAACACATAAGTACAGACACACACAGAATGAGGTGATTAGACAGGGTCAAAGAGATGCAAAGAACAGGACCAAGCAGCAAATGGACAGTAAGAGAGAAAGCCTCAATTATAGACAGAAAGTTACATAACTGTTGCAACATAAGAGAGGAGCCTATGTACAGAAAGCATATACTCATAGACAGTGAGCGACTGTCACAGAAATAGAGAATCCAAAACCATGAGGAAGAAAACTGAGACTTGGTGAGGATGAAGATTGAGAGAGGGAGAGAAAGTAGGG
>NW_011446396.1:0-683 GCF_000754665.1 Bison bison bison | reverse complement strand
GGAGAAGGTAATGGCTAACCACTCCAGTATCCTTGCCTAGGAAATCCCAGGACAGCAGAGCCTGGCAGACTACAGTTCATGGGGTAGCAAAGAGTTGGACACGACTGAGCGAATAACACTTTCACTTTCTTGCCAATTTAAGAACCCAATTTGGACTCTTTGGTGGTACAGTGGATTAGAATCCGTCTGTCAATGCAGGGGGACACGGGTTTGATCCCTGGTCTGGAAAGATCCCACATGCAGTAGAGCAACTAAGCCCATGGGCCACAACTAAACAAACAAACAAAAAGAACCCTGCTTGTCTAAATTCATATGGGCTCTAAGTTGGATTTTACTTGGCCTCCTTCATCAATTGAAATTGATCAGAGGCCAGACAAGAAACTCAGGCGTGGCTTTTTGCGGTCCTTGATGCAGCAGGGCAGATCAAGAACAACAGGTTCCCTTGCAGGCTTGCTCCCCGAGAGAGGGCAGACTTGCTCCTTCTATGAGGTGAGGGTAGGGATGCATCCAGGGGTCTGGCTAGAGGGCTGACTTAGGTGGTTTGCCCACTCCTTAGGTGGTGTTGGGTGCAGGGGGCATGCGCATTACCCTGCTTTTGCTCCCAACCCCCTGTTTTTGCTCCAGGCTCTTCAAAAGCTGCAGTTAGGTTTTTTGGTCTCTTTGTATCTTTGGTCCAGAATTTG
>NW_011446395.1:0-683 GCF_000754665.1 Bison bison bison | reverse complement strand
GGGCAAATCCAGTGTGGTCCATACACTGCGAGCACTTCCCACACACACCAGCAATATTTGTTTGCGGTGTTCTTCCCTCCCCACACCACAACTGAACAAGTCAGCCTAAATAAGTGACCACCTTGGCCCCCTTGTGTTGGGGTGGAAATTAGACACCAAAGAGACTTGCAAACAGGAAACCAACATAAACAAAGAAGAGGGAACTGCTCCAGAAGTGACAGGTGCAACAGATTAAAACCCTGTTGTTAACACTGATTAAGCATTGGAGGGGGCCTATAGACCTTGAGAACAAGTACAAGCTGGAACAAGGAACTATATGAAACTGAACTGACCCCACACTGCTCACAACAGCTCTAGAGAAATTCTTAGATATATTTTTACTATTATCACATTTTAATTTTTTAAAAAATTTAATTTCTTTATTACTCCTTTAATTTTCATTTTTATAACCTACTATTGCTTTGCAAAAAAAGACCCTATTTTAAAGCAAATTTCATATATATATATTTTTATAATTTTTGTGATTGATTTTGTTTTGTATTTTTAATATTGTATTTTTGAGAGTCTAACCTTTACTCTAGATTTTTAATCTTTGCTTTTGGTATTTGTTATCAATTTTGTACCTAAATTTAAGAATCTAATGTTCAGTATTCATTTTCACTTAAGGGTGTGATTACTGGCTT
>NW_011446394.1:0-683 GCF_000754665.1 Bison bison bison | reverse complement strand
TAGCAGCAGCAGATATATAAAATAGATAACTAATAAGGACTTACTATATAGTACAGGGAACTTTATTCAATAATCTGTAGTTGCCTATATGGGAAAATAATCTAAAAAAGAGTGGACATGTTTATATGTAAAACTGATTCACTTTGCTGTACACCTGAAACTAAATAAGACTGTAAATCAAATATATTCCAATTTAAATATAAAAAGAAACACACACACAAAATCACAGTACTGCGGTGAGATACCTCTTCACTCTTATCACAGTGTCTATCATCAAAAAGACAGCAAATACGTGTTGACAAGGCTGTGGAAAATAAGGAACCCTGTGTACTGTTTGTGGGGTTGTAAACTGGTACAGTTGCAATGAAAAACAATGTGGACATTCCTCAAAAAAGTATAAATAAAACTGCCATATGATCCAGCAGTTTCACTTCAGGTATTTACCCTAAGAAAATAAAATTGCTAATTCAAAAAGATAAGTGCACTACAAAGTCCTCTGCAACATTATTTGCAGTAACCAAGTAATGGAAGCAACCTGTGTCCATCTAAAGACAGATATATAAAGATGTGGTATATGTATACTGTGGAATAATACTCAGCCAATTGGAGAAGGAAATGGCAACCCACTCCAGTACTCTTGCCTGGAAAATCCCATGGACAAAGGAGCCTGGTAGGCTACAGTC
>NW_011446393.1:0-684 GCF_000754665.1 Bison bison bison | reverse complement strand
GAACCCAAATCTCCTGCATTGGCAAGTGGGTCCTTTAGCACTGAGCCACCAGGGAAGCCCACATTCAGCTCACTGGCTTGTTAAAAATGGCAAGCACGTGCATCCTGGGGGGCGGTAACTAAATATTAAAATTTCCCCCCAGCTGCCTCCTCCCCACTCATCTGCCCGCGTTTCTCCTCCTTGGACCTTCCTTCTTGCGGTAAAATGGCCGCAAGTCTCACTCAGTGTCTCAGGACACAGTAGGGCAGTTTCTGTGCTGAAATTCACAGCAAGGCAATGCCTTCCTTTTTTCCTTTCATCCTCTTATCTTTTGGGGTCACTACTGCTTAGCTGATCAGTTTCTTCAAGGACATTGTCTAATGCCTTTTGGCAAACGGGGAGTTTAATTTTTCCTCCTCTGGGGACCATATCATTTCACTTCTTTTTAAGTATTTTTTTCCCCAGGCTTTAATAAGCTTTCTGATAAAGTCTCCCAGCTCCTTGTAAGGCGTTTGCTTTGTTCCCTTACCCCTTTCAACATTCTTCTAAGAAGTGCCCCTATTCTCACCACTCTGTCTTGTTCTATAATTGAATACCTGTGTCACGAGTTTCACTGCATTCAAAAATGTTTCCACATATTTTATTTTTTCATATTAGAGACGTAATGCATGTACATGCAAAAAAAAAAAAAAAAAAAGGAAGAGG
>NW_011446392.1:0-684 GCF_000754665.1 Bison bison bison | reverse complement strand
TTCTAATCTTTGGGCAATAAGAAACACCCTGACTTTATCTCAGCCACCTTCAGATTGCTCTAAGGCCCTTGGAGCTTAAAGTTACACCTGACCTATTAGAACACAGTCAGCCAGTCACACCATCCAGATACAGATTTTTCTGAAAATGAGCTCAAGAGAATGGCTTTATGGCTCCGAGTATAGCATTTCAGCATCGTGGTCCTTGGTGGCATAAATAAATTTCAAATGGATTTCCTGCAGTAAAAGTTCTGTGGCAGCCAGCATCCTGAGAGAGTAAATGCTCACACTGACCACACAGGCAGCTTGCGGGGTTTTCACTAGCCAAAGGGAGGGTCACCATTTAGCATCTCCTCTCTACCCTGCGCCCTCCACAATTCTACCTTTAGATCAGAATTCTCTGAACTCGACTCACACACCCCAATCAGATCCTGCCAGCTATCTCAGCCCCTCAACACATCCAGACCAAAAGTCTTGAGACCCACCCTTCCCTCATCTCCGAACCTCTTCTCCTTCCTCCCCAGTCTTCCCCGTCTCAGGAATGGTGCCCATCCTCCCAGATGCTCAAAATCATCCCCGATTCTCCCCTTTCTGTCACCACCTGTCTGCACACCCAGTCCTTTGATCTCTGAAATACTCGTACGAGTCAAAGCCAACCATTTTTTTCATCTCTGCCTTCAACACTTC
>NW_011446391.1:0-684 GCF_000754665.1 Bison bison bison | reverse complement strand
TTTTAACAGAAAATAATTTCTTAAAGCCTGTACTTAATGTCTGTAAGTGGCTATTTAAACAATGCTGTGTTTAAGAGCCTTTGCCCCTCCTATGCAGAAAGCCTGGGCTGTGTGTTACAGGGAGGGAGCCCCACCCATGGAAAATTAGAAATAAAGAAAGCTGGCTCACTTCCTCCCACTTTGACTGTTTTGGGACAAAATGGAATCAGGCTAGATAGACGTGTTGTAGTCTTATTCAGAAGCCCTAAACAATTTCTCAAACATATGGTTTCTTTCTTTCCCTTTGCCCATACATCTACTGTATATTTTGACTTTTGATTCCTTGAGGTTCTGTTATGTTTCTTGTTTCTCTCACTCAGGGACCTAAGGTGCCATCAGGATGTTTTAAACCAGTGGGCTTCTTTTCTCGCCATTCCTTACCATCAAGCCGCTGAAGCATCACTCCCGAACTGGTTCTGTGTGATTTCCTCCTCTCTGAATCTGCCAACCAAATGCCCTCCAGCTAAAGTCACATCACATCACACAAGTTAACAGAACAAAGTCGAGTCGATCCCAGGTCAGAACCCCTTCAGTGCAGACGTTGGGTGTATTTACCGAGCATTTACCAGACATCACGTCATATTGAAGGAAACGTTCCTTCTGTATCATGGTTAGCAAAGTTATGGGAAAATGGACTTATATATT
>NW_011446390.1:0-684 GCF_000754665.1 Bison bison bison | reverse complement strand
AGCACACTCTGCCAGCCAGACGAGTCCTAGAGAGTTCCTTCTGATTGGGTTTGTAGAGATGCCTTGTTGATCCTTCCCTTTAACTGATTCTTGGTGTGGCCTCTAAGGTTCTTGTTGGATTGTTTGTTTGCATGGTTTGGGTGTGGCCCCAAGCTTGAGAGCTGCTGGCACATTTTGTTTCCTTTTAGGAAATGGCTCCACATTTAATTCCGGTAGTGGGGCCCGATCAGGCCCAGAGCTCTTTCTTTGCATCAGGGCTGGGGGTACGTGGGTTTCAGGTTGCAGGGCTAGGTGGTTCCCCACGGGGACAGGGGGACAGGCTTCTGTGTCCGTCTGTCTGGAGCACCTGTTTATGCCTCTCCCTGTTGCAGCCTCCATGCAGTACCTGGCTGAGAAGTTCCGGATCCTTTGAAGTGAGTGTTACACATTCCATACCCCTTCCCACAACGTCGGCTGTTGAGCAGGGCTGTGGGCTGGCCCTGGCTTGAGGCTCTTCCCTGACTGCTGTTTCACAGGTTGAGCCCAGTATCTTCCTGCAAGAGGAGCAGCTGTTACCTCCGGGACCGGCGAGCTGTGGCCAAGCTTGTTGCCTCTTGTTCTGCCTCCACCAGGGCATCCTCTGCCCCTTGTTTTGCCCCCTCTCTGCCCCAGTCTCACAGCAGTTGTTTTTTTAAAAAATTAATT
>NW_011446389.1:0-684 GCF_000754665.1 Bison bison bison | reverse complement strand
TGATGGGCTGCCGTCTATGGGGTTGCACAGGGTCGGACACGACCGAAGCGACTTAGCAGCAGCAGCAGCAGCATATGGTATATGTCCAGGGCCTAAATAGAATAGTGCTGAACAAAATGTAATACCCAATAAATGTTTGAAAGAAAAAAAATGCAATGAAGAGAATGAATAAATGAAAGAAATGAAATAGAATGAAACAAAATTAATTGAATGGATGAAAATTAAAATGAAAGAAAATCCCGTGAAATTAAAAAAAAATTCTTTTTCATGCCACTATGATCTTTGTTCTTAATTTCAATATTTGAATTGAGTTAACCACTTATCTTCTGGAACCTCATTAATCATCCCAGAACACTTAGTAGTAAATCTCTCCTAAGCTGTCATCAACTGATCCCAACGTAAGAATTCAGAAATTTGCAAAGATTTTCTCCTTTATCCTTTTTCTCAACTACAACTGACAGTCCCAAGCAAAGATGCACCCCATAACTTTGACAATGAAATAACTGAGAAACTAATGTACAAACAGATTCTTCTATTTTGGGTAAATAAGATCATTTGAGGACAGAAAAATGGGAGAGGGAATATATACAAAAATTATGGATTCCTCAAGTCAACACCCACTCCAATACTCTTGCCTGGCAAATCCCATGGACGGAGGAGCCTGGTAGGCTGCAGTCCATGGGG
>NW_011446388.1:0-685 GCF_000754665.1 Bison bison bison | reverse complement strand
GAAGGAAACTGTATGTGTTTTTTTTTTTTTTTTTTTTTAAGTGGAATGTTAGCATTGAAAGGGACCTGTAACATAATATTTTATGTTTACCTCTTGCTTTATAGGTAAGGCAGCTAAGCCCCAGAAAGGTTATTACTGACCTAGCTAAGGTTACTGCCAGAGTTGGTCCAGTCTCCTGATTTTCTAACTCTGGGCTCTTTCCATGACAGTCAGCCTTTGCCTCTACCTAAAGCCAGTCAACAGACACTGTACAGCTATTCTGTGCCCAGCTCGGATACTGGTGATGTGAGCTGTGAAAGAGAAGGATAACAGTGTTAAGGAGTTTATAGTCTTGTAGAGCTGATGAGACTTTCAGAAATGTCTGGAAAAAATATTCTATTTGATTAAATTGAAAATGCTATTGATTGTGAAATATATCATTATTTTATGTATCACTAAGAAAGAAATCACAGTGCTTACCCTTTGGAATTTTATTTTATATCTATCAAAAAAGCTTCTTTAGGCTTAATTATTAATAGAGGGTGTACCTTGTGGTGCAGTAATAAAGAATCTGCCTCCTAATGCATGAGATGCAAGTTCGATCGCTGGATCGGGAAGATCCCTTGGAGTAGGAAATGGCAATCCACTCCAGTATTCTTGCCTGGGAAATCCCATGAACAAAGGAACCTGGCGGGCTACAGCTCAT
>NW_011446387.1:0-684 GCF_000754665.1 Bison bison bison | reverse complement strand
TGAAGCAGAAGTAGATATTTTTTCTGGAATTACCTTGCTTTTTCTGTGATCCAGTGGGTATTGGCAGCTCGATCTCTCGTTCCTTTGCCGTGTGTGTGTGTGTGTGTGTGTGTGTGTGTATACAAATATATGTAGGCTTTTTCAGGTTATTTTCCTTATTACAATCTTCAGTATTACAATCTATTGAATACATTTCCCTGTGCTATATAGTAGGCCTTTTTTGTTTACTTACTTAAATATAGTAGTGAGAATCTGTTAATCCCAAACTTTTACTTTGTTCCTCTCCCAGCCCTTTTCCCTTTGGCAACTATAAATTTGTTTTATATGTCTGTGAACTATTTATTTTATAAAGAGTTCATTTTTATTGCCTTTTAAGATTCCACAATAAGTGATATGTGATATTTGTCCTTCTCTGTCTGATTTACTTCACATATGATAATTTCTAGGTCTATCTAATTTACTGAAGATGTCATTTTTCTTTCTCTTTTATGACTGAGTAATAGTCCATGGTATATATGTATATATTGTTTCTGTTTAGTCACCAAATTTTGTCTGACTCTTTTGTGACCCCATATACTGTAGCCCACCATGCTCCTCTATCAATGGGATTTCCCAGGTGAGAATATTGGAGTGGGTTGCCATTTCCTAAACCAGGGGATCTTCCCAACCCAGGAATCAAATCCT
>NW_011446386.1:0-684 GCF_000754665.1 Bison bison bison | reverse complement strand
TGTTTTTCCTAGGCTTGTAATTGCCATCACTCCAGCCTCTGTCTCCATCATCATCTGCCTGTTTTCTGCTGGTGTGTCTGTCTCTACATCTCTCTTCTTATAAGGGCACTAATCATGTTGGATTCAGGGCCCACTCTACTCCACTGTGATTTCACCTTAATGGATTACACCTATAACAACCATATTTCCAAATACAGTCACATTATGAGCTAACTGGGGTTAGGACATATCTTTTTTGTGGTGATACAACTCTCCCCATAACAAGTCCCATGGCTAGTGTGAACCTCCATGGTATTTGGACCCAGACTCTTTCTCTCTTATTATATTACTCCACTGCATGTGACCTTGACCCCGCTGGCAGCCTCCAAGGCCCAGGACATGGGGTGGAGGAAGGTCCTGGTTGCTGTCACTCTCCACTGACCTCAATTTAGCCACATGGCTGTGCCTATCTGCTTGTGAGGTTGGAGAGAGAGGTCCTCCTTCCAAACTGTCATGTTCAGCCAAAATCCAGGGTTTGTTACCACAGAAGAATGAGAGCAGATTTTGAGGACAGTCAGCAGTCTCTGCCACACATTCATAGTTCTTAGGGGTGTGGGTAATGGAGGTGGTCTCAGTTGTTTACTCAATTTCTCTACCACTGTAGTTTCTTTCATTGAGTTATTAATACATCTAACATTTGCAGGG
>NW_011446385.1:0-684 GCF_000754665.1 Bison bison bison | reverse complement strand
TTGAACCCAGGTCTCCTGCATTGCAGGCAGATTCTTTACTGCCTGAGCCACCAGGGAAGCCCAAGAAGATACAGCTAAAGCAAGATTTTAAGCAGAAACCAGTCATCTTTCTTTAACTCAATTTTTTAAAATGACTACTTTATGAAAACTTCCTTTTAATTTCTGCTTTATAGAATATAAAGCTTCTTCTTTCTATATATGATAAGAGTCATTTAGTCCATAAGCTGCTACAAGCCAATCATGACAGTAACCACTTTTGCACAACAGCACACACGTGTCAAACATATACTAGATGCTTGACAGATACCTCTAACTTTTAAAAACAACATTGCAAAGTCAGTATTCTCCTGCCATGCATTTCATTTCACAAACAACAAAACTGAGGCTCAGAGAAGAACTGGATCAAGGTTACACAGCTATTAAAGACCCAGCATGGAATTCTGCCTGTCTGACTCTAAAAGGTAGAGTCTTTCCACATTCATGTTATAACCCAAACAGCAGGTTATAGCTTTGCCTATTTTTAATGTCACAGAATAACAGCTTTTCCCTGGTGGCTCAGATGGTAAAGAATCTGCCTGCAATGCTGGAGACCTAGGTTCAATCCCTGGGTCAGGGAGATCCCCTGGAGAAGGGAATGGCAACCCACTCCAGCATTCTTGCCTGAAGGATTCCATGGACAGGGGA
>NW_011446384.1:0-684 GCF_000754665.1 Bison bison bison | reverse complement strand
TGTCTGACTTAATTTTGCTTATTATAATGCCCTCAAGGTCCATTCAAGTTGGTGCAAATAGCAAGATCTCCTTTTTTGTGGCTAAATAATATTCTACTGTATATATTCATATATACACACATATATACATATACTATGCACACATACATGTATTCCATTTTCTTAATCTACTCATCCATAAATGGACACAGGTTTTTTTTTTCCCCTCATATCTTGGCCCTTGTAAATAATGCTGCAATGAACATGAGGGTGTATGTATCTTTTCAAGTTAGTGTTTTCAATTTCTTCAGATAAATACCCAGAAATGGAATTACTAAGTCATATGATAGGTCTATTTTTAGTTTTTTTAGGAACTTCCATGCTGTTTTCCAGGGCTTCCCAGGTAGCTCAGCTGGTAAAGAATCTGCCTGAAATGTAGGAGACACCAATTTGATTCCTGGGTCTGGAAGTTCTCCTGGAGAAGGGATAGGCTACCCACTCCAGTATTCTTGGCTTCCCTGATGGCTCAGACAGTAAAGAATCCACCTGCAATTCGGGAAACCTGGGTTTGATCCCTGGTTTGGGAAGATCCTCTGGAGGAGGGCAGGGCAACCCACTCCAGTATTCTTGTCTGGAGAATCCCCATGGACAGAGGAGCCTGGTGGGCTACAGTCCATGGGGTCACAAAGAGTTGGACATGACTGA
>NW_011446383.1:0-682 GCF_000754665.1 Bison bison bison | reverse complement strand
CCTTGCTGCCAAGTCAGGGCCTGTCATACTCACTGTCCATGAATGGTTTCGGTGGCATCTGCCTAACCTTCTCTTCACTCACAGTGAGTATGACAGGCCCTGACTTGGCAGCAAGGTACCCAGGAGTGGGGTGGGCGGTAAGAGCAAGAGGGACGCAGATCAAAGACGCGCATGTGTGTGTGTGTGTGTGTGTGTATCAGAGAAGGGTGGGTGTGAGGCTGTGTGTGTAGATGAGGCTGTCAGTGTGGATTCTGGATGTGTGTGTATGTGTGTGTGTGTTTCCCAAGCCCATACATCTGTCGAATTCCATCCTAGGCACTGGGGCCATGGCACAGACAGAATTGATAACTTCCCCTTCTGGAACTTTACGTTCAGGGGTTGGGGGAACAGACAACCCTAAAAACAAGTAAACTAATGCGGGCTGTCCTGAATGCTGGAAGGAAGTAAGAGGGGCCCGCAGCTTGAGACTACGGGTGTATGTTTGCTACATGGTGTACGTACCGTGCCGTCTGTGGCAGGTTAATGTGTTTGTCGGTTTGTTAGACTGAACCATGCAAAATTGCCGACGCTTGACGGTGCTCGACTTTCAAAGAGGGCCTTTTTGCCTGGCTCGGCCTCGTACGGGGGTGCTTGGTGTGTGTCACTCTGAGTGTGTGTGTGTGTGTGTGTGTGTGTGTGTGTG
>NW_011446382.1:0-684 GCF_000754665.1 Bison bison bison | reverse complement strand
TTAAGCAGAAGTAATACATTCTATATATGAGGTCAATTTAGGAAAATTTTAGTAAGTTGCTGATGTGATAATATCAAATCTGTATTTAAATTACAAAATTCCATAAAATAATAAAAAGAGAATAATTTAAAACACTGACACAGATAGGAATATAATGTAACTAAATGTATCAAATAGGAATGGAGAGAAACAAAATGAAACTCACATTGGAAAAGTACAAGTTAGTGTATTCAGTGAAATAAAATTTTAAATAAGCATAAAATGAAGGTCAAATGCTAGACATGACAATGTCCAAAGAAATTTAGTGAGATATGATCAGAAAAATGAGACCTTTTCTCATGTGTGAGAAAAAGTGGAGCACCTGATTTTAAATCCAAATAGAGACCAATATCTGTATTAAATCTTTATTTTATTTTCTAAGATTAATTGAAAAACTTGTTGAGCACAAGTATTTGTTTACTATTGTTCACCAAATCAACATAAACCAAAAAATATTGATTAATTTCCCCTTGAAAGTAGCAAATAATAATATTTAGAACATAAAATGAGAGGATCTGAAAGTCTTTATAGGAGGTAGCATAGTAAAGTAGACAGGAAATTTGAAAAATCTGCTCCAAAATCATATAAGAAATGCTTGGTCAAAACTAATATTTGTCGTTTTTTGTTTTTTTTTTTTCAAAATCC
>NW_011446381.1:0-684 GCF_000754665.1 Bison bison bison | reverse complement strand
CTTAAATTTTTGACTTAGGTAATGAAGAAAACTTACTTTTCAGTTTATAATAAGCTAATAGCAAAATGATATGCATTCCAAATAGCCACTAATGGCATAAATTTACTATCTGATTTAGATAATGTTAATAGTATAACTAGACAATACTAATTGCCATACAATTATTGTAAAAATAATTGATGACATTTACCAAATAATTTATTTGTAGCACTGAACAACTCTTGGAGAGACAAAGCAAATTGTGATAGAAGAAACAAACTGTTCTTGTGATTTTTTTATACTGAATTTATTTTAAAGAACATACACAAATGCTATATGTAATACATAAACCTCTTAGAAAACAGCTAAAACACACAAGCAAAAACTCAGCCAGCATTAGCATGTAATTAACTGAGCCCTTAAAAATAAATGAATGTTTCATTATTTCAGCCTCATATCAGTGTTGCCATTTGCTGCATTTTATTATATTATAACAAAATAAGCATGGCAAATGAAATCCAAACCCCCAAGTATATCTAAGAGCCCCCAAAGATTCATCTAAGATTGTTGACAGTACATCAGACAAGCTTAATTCAACTAGACATGTTTAATCAATGGGAAAATCATTAAACTTTAGAGAAAACTATGTTAAAAACTAGTGTAAAACAATGCATATGTTGCATCTACCTCAGTCCATACTATTCT
>NW_011446380.1:0-684 GCF_000754665.1 Bison bison bison | reverse complement strand
GTAGTGGCAGTGACGGCCGGCCGTGTTGTGGCGACAGTTAAGGCAGACGCCCCCACTCTTGCGCCCCGACAGCTTGTAAAGCTCCATGTTGAAACGGCACCGCCGGGCATGCAGGTTGCAGTTACAGGCTGTGAGAGGCAGGGACTCCGGTCAGGAGGGGGCCACCGAAGACTCTGAACATCCCCTCCAGTTCCCCCTCCTCCACGGCCCGACCTCAAGCCAGCCCTTCCTCTGGGAGCTTTTCCTAGGCTCCCCTGTTTGCATCCATCAGCCCCTACGGACCACCTGACTGTGCCTGACCCATCGCCAGGCACTTGCTTCCGTCCCCATGGACATGGTTCAATTTCTGCAAAGGATCACCACCCCCACCCTCTATCTATATCCAGTCAGAGTTGGGAGGTGCAGCTGGCATCCTTCTTGTGCCCAAATCCTGCTTGTTATGGGCTGAACTGTGCCCCTCCCCTGCCCCCCATTCATATGCTGAAGCCCTAACCCCAGAATCTCTAAATGTAACTTGTATTTGGAGACATCCTGGCAGACAGAGGGCTTCCCTGATAGCTCAGTTGGTAAAGAATATGCCTGCAATGCAGGAGACCCCAGTTTGGTTCCTGGGTCGGGAAGATCTGTTGGAGAAGGGATAGGCTACCCAATCCAGTATTCTTGGGCTTCCCTGGTGGCTCAGCT
>NW_011446379.1:0-684 GCF_000754665.1 Bison bison bison | reverse complement strand
AGCAAATGTTGGTGAGGATGTGGAGAAGAAAAAGAACCTTCATATACTGTTGATTATGTAAATTGGTATAGGCACTATGGAAAACAGTGTGGAGGTTCCTCAAAAAAACTAAGAATAGAATTACTGTCTGATCTCGCAGTTCCACTCATGGGTGCATATCTGGAAAAGATAAAAATGTGATTTGAAAAGATACCTGCTGCCCAGTGTTGACAGTGGCATTGTTTACAAATATGCTTGTAGACGAGCAACCACTGGGAGATCTCAAAGGCCTCCTTAGCTCTTAGATAGCTGATGGTCTCCTCTATGCTTCTGTTGCTGTTGATTTTTTAGGAAGTCAACAGCAGAACAATGAATCATGGATTTGGGGTAGTCATCCTCTCCCTACCCTTGTTTCTCTCAAGGGTTGAGTTAAAGGATAGCCCCATCTCTCAGTTCTGGAGGTCTGTGCCTTTGGGCATTTGTTCTCCAAAATGAGAGGAATAATCCAAATGGGTGAAGATAGGAAGGAATTATATATATAGCTGGTACAGAGATTGCACTATATCTGGAAACACTCTTTTTAAATTTCTTCTGGGAAAATGAAGGGATGCTTATCCTGAAAATGACTAATTATCAACTTGCATGTGCCAATTAGTATATCACAAATGGTAACACTGGAGTCAGGTGTTGTTTTTTTTTTTTTTT
>NW_011446378.1:0-684 GCF_000754665.1 Bison bison bison | reverse complement strand
TGTTACAACTCCGTCATCAGCATGAACTAGTATGCTGTCAAACTGGAGAAAATAGGTTCATTTCAATAATTTGTTACTGTCACATGTCAACACAACTGGTCTTACTCATAAATGAAATCTGAACTTTGCACCCTACTCCTTCTCTGTCTCCTACTAACAGAACTTCACTTATCTAATCTGGATTTGGCTTGGGGTATGATCTCATTTCATTATTTAAGAAAACTGAGGAAGGAACATCATAAAATTAATTTTCACAATGAGATATAGGCTTACCAAGTATTACTAATTCACAAGCATTGACATGTGGCTCAAAAATCTAGAAAAGGAACATAATTGTGTAGAGAGAGAGAAATGTTCCAAACCTTTGCATTAGGTGGTATATACATTGTGATAAAACTTCCTATAATTCTCAGGACTGCCTTGTTTTCTCCTTTCTAGAGACACTTATTTGTACATTGCCATGTAGAAGCTAGTATAAGGAAGACAAAAATAAAGAACCATCTGAATACAGAAACAACATAATTCTTTCTAAAACATTTAGAGAACAGTTTCCAGGGCATTTGATTGGGTCTTGAAGGATGAATTGGGTTTTCCCAGACTGGAAGAAAAGGAGGTTGTTTTTTAAAGGGAAGCATCATAATATTTTCTGTGGTTCATCTGTCCATGTCCTAAATCTCATTGTCT
>NW_011446377.1:0-684 GCF_000754665.1 Bison bison bison | reverse complement strand
GGAGAAAGCAGATTGAAACTGCACCAGACTCTGGTCAGTCTCCTGTGACTACTTCACAGTGCACCCCAGCCTGAGCCAAGTGCCTGCTCTGTCCTTATTTGCTTCACACTAGCATGAGGGCTGCTCAGGCCAAACAAGAGTTCAGTTGTGTGGGATAGAATGGATGTGGATTTAGAATAAATTTGAATGGGGACAAGAGTAGCTATTAATAGTGCTTATAGAAGCAGCACATCAGGAGTGACCTGGGACTCTGACCGGGGCACTGCAACAGCCAGTGCCCAGATACATGCAGAACAAATGCTCAAGACCCTCTTGCTTCCCTCTGGGACAAAGATGCCAGTGCTGGGAAGGGGGAGAGCACACACTTAGAAGGAAGGGAGCCAGCTCAAATCCTTAGGTTTTCTGACCCTTAGGTCTTCTGCTCCAACAACTTGGGACCCACCCAAATAGGATGATGTTGGTCACTGAGTAGAGGAGAAGTTCCAGTTCACATTTGAGTCTGGCTCTAGCTTCTCTAGATGCAGCTCCTACCAAGGTGCTAGGTTTCAGAACACCCTGGGGAAAAATGTGACTCATGCTCATATCAGATCCAGCTCTCTCACCAAAGCCACTGGGCACACAGATTGTATAGCGATTCTCCCATGCAAGGACACAATTTCAAAATTACAGGTTGGTTACAGTTTC
>NW_011446376.1:0-684 GCF_000754665.1 Bison bison bison | reverse complement strand
TGTGTGTGTGTGTGTGTGTGTTTTGTTAGTAAGTCTATTAAAACACAGCTATTATAAACATCCTTGTACATATTCTTTGATACAGGTGGATAGGTATATATTTCTACTGGGTACAAGCCTCAACAATTGAAATTCTGAGTTCTATGTTATGTGTATGTTTTGATTTAATAGATACTGCCAACAGTTTTCCAAAGTAATTGTGTCAATGTGTACATCAACAAGTAAAATACGAGGGCTGCTCTTGTTTCATATTCTTGCCTATGCTTTCCTATCTTTTGTCATTTTATCATTTGAGTGGTTGTGTCATGGTATGTTACTGTAGATGTTACTGTCTTATCGTGATTATTAATGAAGTTGCTCACATTTTAATAGGTTTATTGGCTATTTAGGTATTCTCTTTTATGATGTGAGTATTCAAATTTCTTGTTCCCATTTTGGTTGGATTTTCCTTACTATATTTTCTTATTGATTTAGACTTCTGTATATACTATGTAGTCAAGGGCTTAGTCAAACATATGTGGTCCCTAGACTTTCCTCTGTTATGTGGTTTGCCTTGCCTTTATATTTTCTTGACAGTTTTTTTTATTAAAAAAGTTCTTAATTTTAGGTAGTCTAATATGGATGTGAGAGTTGGACTGTGAAGAAGGCTGAGTGCCAAAGAATTGATGCTTTTGAACTGTGGTG
>NW_011446375.1:0-684 GCF_000754665.1 Bison bison bison | reverse complement strand
CACTGGAAAAACGAAAGAGAGGGCTACGAAATCCAACACTTCATAACTTTTGGTTCTTCTAAGATGGCTTGGGACACACATATGTATGTGGATACAGAGTTTTCAAGAGTTAGGTTTCATCCTTATGCTCAACACAAACCATGGAGGTTACCGTCATTATTTTGTTCAATCAAAATTTCTACTTTCACAATTCATCAGCATGACAATCACTTTCTACCAGAGCTATTTTTAAACATCTTTGGGCTCAACTGTCCCAAATTGCCCAGAACTCTAGTAGTTTTAGCACTAAAGATCCCAACTCCCCAATAATCCCTCAGTCTTGGACAAAATCAGGATGGTTTGTTATTCTACAGCTAGCCCTATGTTTGACCTTCAGATCTGTATTGCTGACCTGTCTAGAAGAGGATAGACAGGGGACTCGTTACAAAATTAGCTACTACAAAAATTTCCGGCTATATCCTACTGCAGAGATGGTTTTAAAAAATAATCCAGTGATCCATTTCATTCACTAGGCAAGCAATGGTTTTATGCTTTGTGGGGATGACCTACCTAATGTATGGAAATTAAACCACATTTAGAAATTAGCTAGAATAAATACCACTACAGTAAAGTTCTAGAGGAGAGTGAAAAAGTTGGCTTAAAGATCAACATTCAGAAAACGAAGATCATGGCATCTGGTCCCAT
>NW_011446374.1:0-684 GCF_000754665.1 Bison bison bison | reverse complement strand
TTTATGGGAGTTTGATTTTAACTACGCCTCAGTTAAGTTTACTTTCACAAAGGAAAATGAAAAGGAGGGAAATGAAATATTAAATGGGAGAGAAGGGGCTTCTGAATCAAATGAGTGAAACTATTTGATAAAACTTTCTTAGAAACTTTAAAGATAGCAAAATTTTATAAGTAAATTATTAGTATGATGTACTTGGCAAAAACAAAATTTTTGTATAAATAGGAAGGACAGGATAAATCATATAATAACACATGAAGAGGATAAACTTCATTTGAAATAATAATAAAATGAGAAAATATGATGGAAAGTTAGGTATATAGATTGGAGTTGAGAAAGTTGAACATTGAGTGTTAAAGACAAATATAAAAGAAACAGATAAAACATGAGTAGATAAAGAGGGTAAAAAACTAATGGACTTGCCTTTATCCTGTTCACCCTTAGCTGAAAAATAAAAGGAAGAAATAACTATTCAAACAAATTAAGGTACAATGTAAAGAAGAGAAGAGGACAATAACTTGAATCCTTTTCATTGTTTACCCATTTTTTTAAGAACTGGAATCAAAGGTTCCAAATCCCATATAACTCATGAGAAGCAGTGTTTTATATCCCATCATGCTTTTGTGCAAAGGGAATTAAGATGGGAAAAGGGAAAAAAATGATAGAATTTAGAGTAGAACTTCCCCT
>NW_011446373.1:0-684 GCF_000754665.1 Bison bison bison | reverse complement strand
GAGACATCTGCATTAACATACTTTTTAGTCTGGGAAGTGACTTGAATCAGCCAAGCTTTTTTTTTTTTTGCTAAAAAGAAACCATATCTCTATTATTGAACCAAATTGAGATAAATAGTGATAAAAGAGTATAACAACAGCTGAAGACAAAAGGCTTCTTGCAAGTAACTTGGCACTAAAGTCACAGAATGAACAAAAGATATTTAAATTAACTATGGAACAAAGTAAGAGCTCTTCAAAAGAAACAGGGCTTCCTGCCAAGCCCCTAAAAATGCCCCCAGGTCTTTTACTCATTCACTACCATTATTTCAGTTTATATGTCTAAGGATGCTTTATTTCTTATCTCATTCTCTTTCACCACCTAGCAGACGCATAGTTGGCACTTACTGCCTATTCATTGAATGAAGTGGAATTGGGCCTCAAGAGTTAGAAGCGGTTCTCTGAAGAAGAAAATAAAAGAAATTATTTTAGCATTGAATAGAACCAAAAATCTGAGTTTAAGCAAAGGAATGCAGTTTGGAAGCCATAAAATGTATTTACTGTAAAGCTGGATTACTTTGAAAGGGTTGTTGTTGAATGCTGACCTGAAAAACCTGCTCAGGATTTAAGACTATAATATAAAACTAAGACCTTATATGTCATTCTTTTTTATTCATTAAAAAAAAAAAAAAAAAACCTTACCAT
>NW_011446372.1:0-684 GCF_000754665.1 Bison bison bison | reverse complement strand
GGTAAAATGGAGAAGGGAACCTAAATTATTGGATGATGCCACCTTTGACTATGGTCGGGTTTTTCTTTAAGATGTTACAGATAACCCAAACAAATCTTTTGCCCAACCCAATATATGTTTAGTACTTCTGAATTTTGGTACTTGTTATTAATTGTCCCCAGATGGGGCTTTTCCTCATATACTAAGGCAATGGGAAATGTGCAGTTTAACATTTTATTCACTCATTTACATGCACACATATACATCCTCCTTTATTCTAGAGAGATTATACCTTCTTATCCACTATCTACAAGATATTTAAAATATTTATCACAGAGAAAATGTCATAAAATTTAAAATAAACTAATAAATAATTAAGAAACAAAAACTCATGAAATCTATAAAAGTTAAATGAAATTTAGTTTTAAGGAAAAATGAAAAATAAAAAAATGAATACC
This sequence comes from Bison bison bison, assembly GCF_000754665.1. Classification (NCBI taxonomy): domain Eukaryota; kingdom Metazoa; phylum Chordata; class Mammalia; order Artiodactyla; family Bovidae; genus Bison; species Bison bison. The sequence goes on along the minus strand of NW_011446372.1, from coordinate 247 downwards.
AACATTTATAAAATGAAAGAGAGAACATTGCATAAGAAATTATGCACAGTGCTATCTCTAGTCAGAAGAACATGCTTAATTTTAAAAGAAAAACAGAGTATATCCTACATGCATATAAAGAACTTAGAAAATAATAAAATCCAAAGAGAATAGAGAAAAGTTTGGTTAAAAAAAAAGCGAGAGAAATCCATTATGTAATTAAAAATAAAGAAAGCAGAAGTGAATAATCCAAGAAATGATGATTCAG
>NW_011446371.1:0-684 GCF_000754665.1 Bison bison bison | reverse complement strand
GAGTGAGCACAGCGCGCGTGCATGTGCGCGCGCACGCATACACACACACACACACACACACACACACACCCTTAATGTTCATCCTACTGACTTCATATTTGGAAATAGAGATAAAATGAAAATGAGTTGTTTTTTTTTTTTTTAAGTGATTTAGCAGGCGATAGAGTTGCCCCCAAATTTTCATGCTGTGGATCATATGTAGAGTCAAGTGTATAACCCAGAAAATAAAATTAGTAACTTGGGCAGGAAGTTAACATCTATTTGAGTTTTAAATGTGTCATATATTTCAGATATTGGCTATAAAATCCTAATATTTGGTTCGAACACTTAAATCTTATCCTTGGCAACATCTTATTCCCAGATTGAAGCTTTGTGCTTATGGTTCAGGTTTTTAACATGAACTATTCATCAGAGGCTGCCTTTTATAGGCAAGTAGCATGCAAGGTACTGTCATTCACAGTATGTTTTTATGATGGAATGGTCTATCTTGTCCAGATTGAATTTTTGACTCCCAGATAAACTAAAGTCATTTATCTGTCAGCTTGCTAGGGGATGTTTTAAATTTCAGTAAACAGCGGTATTGTATTAGCATGAACCATTTGGGTAAATTTGTTTCAAGGAGATAATAAATAACTAAACTACTTGGTTAAAAATCAGAAACAATTTGTTCCTGTCATCTGGTGG
>NW_011446370.1:0-685 GCF_000754665.1 Bison bison bison | reverse complement strand
GTGTGTGTGTGCGCGCGCGCGTGCAACAATATCTGCAGCTTGAGGACACTATGCAAAGTGAAATAAGCTAGACAGAGAAAGACAAATGCTTCAAGGTATCACTTGTATGTGGAATCTGAAAAAAATTCTTTTAAATCAACTCATAGAAACAAGAGAATAGAAAAGTGGTTGCATTGATCAAGGGCACAAACTTTCAGCTATCAGATAAAACCTGCGAGTCTAATGTAAAACATGGTGATTATAGTTGATAACATTGTAGAGTTGATAACTAAAATTTGCTAAAGAGAGGGACTTCTTTAGGCCGGCGTTCCCTCGGAGTGAGTCGGGGCGTGTTCGCTGCTGCTCGCCCGGGCCGGCCGCAGCATGGCGGAGCAGGAGCTCGAGGCGCTGAGGAAGCAGAGGCTGGCCGAACTGCAGGCGAAGCACGGGGACCCTGGCGATGCAGCACAACAGGAAGCAAAGCACAGGGAAGCAGAAATGAGAAACAGTATCTTAGCCCAAGTTCTGAATCAGTCAGCCCGGGCCCGGTTAAGTAACTTAGCACTTGTAAAGCCTGAGAAAACTAAAGTAGAGAATTACCTTATACAGATGGCACGGTATGGACAACTAAGTGGGAAGGTATCAGAACAAGGTTTAATAGAAATCCTCGAAAAAGTAAGCCAACAAACAGAAAAGAAAACAACAG
>NW_011446369.1:0-663 GCF_000754665.1 Bison bison bison | reverse complement strand
GCACTCACTCAACCCTGCTAGAGTGTCTGTGGCTATCTCAGAAGCCTGCTGGCCAAGGGGGCATTTTTGCTGTTTGAGAGGACACTCTGATCCTGACCTGGGAGCGTATGGGGGAGCATTTGCGAGGGGGCAGGAGAAGCTCCTGAGATAAGGAGGCCCCTCTGAGGTGGGAGACAGATGGTGCTCCAGATATGAGACCAAGAGGCAGATGGTGGATGGTGGGTGGAAGAGCCCCTTCACCAGGTGGGTGCTGAGGGTCAGGCATAGTGGGGGCCTCAGCCTGGAGCCTGGAGCCCTGAGCTCTCCTCCTGGCATCAGGGAATCAGGGAGAAGAGTGAGCTTAATGGGGGTGAACAGGAGGCCTAGGCCTTGCTTTTCAATCTAGAGAGATGATTTACATTTGTATCAGGTTCCAAAATTAAACAGCAGCATGTTTCACTATCTCATTACCCAGTAAGTCAGCATTTTTTATATCCTAGTTTTTGTCTATTTGCTTGCTCATTTTTAAGTTGTTTTAGGTAATCTGTGAGATATATATTGTTTCTGTAGGTTTTTATTAATATTTCCTTCATAAGATTTTCTCATAAGATTTTCATAGCTTTTCTCCAGCATTCTCACTGGATGGCTCCCCACATCTCTCTGGGATTTTTGTTAGTAAGCATG
>NW_011446368.1:0-685 GCF_000754665.1 Bison bison bison | reverse complement strand
TCAACATTCTGGTCAATGGAAAGCAGGGTTTACTCATTAGATGTACTCTTCAGAAAAGGGTGCCATGGGTATCACAAAAATAAAAATCACAGACTAAATTGTTTGATATTATAATTTAAAAATCTGACTTTTGAAAAAGTGTTTTATTAATAAAGGGTCCTTTTATGGATTTTTTAGAAACAGAGAACCTGCTTGCATTATGCCGTGAAGAAAAGATTTACCTTCTTTGATTATCTACTCATTATCCTCTTAATGCCTGTCCTGCTTATTGGGTATTTCCTCATGGTGAGTACAATACTCATGAGATAAGTGAGTAAGAGATCGTCAGCATGAGTCATTTTTGCTACACTGGTGAGATGTAAATAAATGGTAACAAAAATAAGCTCTTGGTTTGTATTCTATAAATCGCATTACCAACATATATGCAATACTATGATTGAAGTAAAGCAAGAAGAAAGGAACCCAGGTCAATCAATCAATGATAAAATAATCTGTGCAATGTTTATTTGGAAAAATAAATTAATTTTGATTACGAATCTTCTGAAGGAAAAGCAAAAATTCTAAATATTAAAAAAATCCCCTCCCTACTGTTTATTTTCTCTCTCTCTCTCTCTCTCTTTTTTTTTTTATAAGGAGAGTGTAAGTCTGTACATATCTTTCTGAGTTTCTGACTTTTAGGACCCAC
>NW_011446367.1:0-685 GCF_000754665.1 Bison bison bison | reverse complement strand
TTTCTTTTTCTTCCACTATTCTTATTGAGCCAAATATTTTCAAAAAGGGATTTCACATAAAAATCTGGATTTCTGGATGCTCTTAAATGGACCAGAATACCAAGCAAAAGAAAAGCTATTTCTACATGGGGCAGCTGAAGTGGAGTAGAACTTAATATAGCATTTGAGGAAGCCACAGGCTCCACCAATTCTCATGGCTTCTTCAAGACTGATGCCCTCCCCAGTGCTATCTGTTCTGGCCTGATTCACTGGTTAAAGTCACCTTTCTCTTCCCACACACACTGTGTGGGTGAGACTTCTCAGCAGGGACTCATTTTGCAGGATTTGGTTCTTGATTCTCTGTGAAGTATAAAATTATTGAATTGTAGTATACAGGGAGAAACACTTTCTCATTTGTTTTAAAAAGACAACCAGTTGTTTTGTGGAAAGTAGATCATAAGGGGCAAGAGCAGAAGTTTCAAAGCAATGTTCACCAGGCTCCACCCCTTTCAGCTCTTAAGTGCACAAGTGCATCATGAATTTGGTCTTTGCTTTTGCCTTTCCCAATGATAAAGCCCTTCCTCCCACCTACACCTTACTTTACCTTTTCTTCCTCCAAGATCCACCTCAGAGCCCCTTTCTCAGAGTGGAGATGTTGTGGGAGGTATCCTTAAACCACGACATCTCCACTCTGAGAAAGGAGATC
>NW_011446366.1:0-685 GCF_000754665.1 Bison bison bison | reverse complement strand
TCGGTGATGCCATTCAGCCATCTCATCCTCTGTCATCCCCTTCTCCTCTTGCCCCCAATCCCTCCCAGCATCAGAGTCTTTTCCATTCCTTCAGAGATGTATAAATTAAGTCATATGAAAGGTAATCAACTTGTCTGTAGTCACACAGTAAGTTAAAGTCTGAGCCAGATTTTCAACCTAAATTAGCTTATTCTAGGGCTCTCAGGTTCATCTCTGAATGCACTTGCTCTGATGGTTAATGTTCTCCCAGCATTCTTCCAACAATGTGTCCCTTTTGAGGTTTCTAACGACTGACTAATAATCTGAGTTTCTATGCTTAACATCAGCCTCGGATGCTGAAACAAAAGTAACAATTTAAAAGTTCTCAGAAAATATTATAAACAATCAGCTTTTTTTTCATTTAAAGATACCAACAAAAGCAACCTCGCCTATCTAGTACTTACTGATAAAAATGGTTCTTCTTCCAAAACAATAATTTTATGAGGCAATCTTTAGCAAATTAATATATAAGTAATGTTACCTTATTTCTTTCTGTAATCATATCCCCCTGACTCACCTAGTATGCCTCTGCATCAAAGTCTTAATTCTCTTTCCCCCATCTGTTTGCTTATAGCTGGTGTGCTGGCAAGCAGTTGCTAACATAGTTGCCTGAGGGCCTAGTGGGAGAACTGCAGTGTTGGCAACT
>NW_011446365.1:0-685 GCF_000754665.1 Bison bison bison | reverse complement strand
AATCTTCCCCAGAATCAGGGTCTTTTTAAATGAGTCAGCTCTTCACATCAGGTGGCCAAAGTACTGGCGTTTCAGCCTCAACATCATTCCCTCCAATGAATACCCAGGACTGATCTCCTTTAGGATGGACTGGTTGAATCTCCTTGCAGTCCAAAGAGTCAGGCACAATTGAGTGACTGACTACTACTACAGGAAATTGTACCAAATACCTTGCAATATACTATAATAGAATATAATTTCCAAAACAAAAACCAAACCACTCTGCTACACCCCTGAAATGAACACAATATTGTAAGTCACCTATATTTCAATTTTTAAAAAGTAATATAAAACATGGAATAATCTCTTATGCAAAACAAGAGTCCTGGTTCGAATTCACTTTGGAAGATAATCCCCCTTGGCCAGCAATTATGAAATCTGCATACCTGATTCATATAGCCTCTACTACCAAACCAAGTGAAGATGAAGGTGAACATATCACCTATAATTTGATGTGCCTACAAGAAGGTAAAACTAGATATATCAATTTTATTTCAAAAGTGAAATGCCAGCATCTAAAATAATAAGCTATATATAGCTCACTTTCCCCACTCCGGTGTTCTTGCCTGGAGAATCCCAGGGACAGGGGAGCCTGGTGGGCTGCCGTCTATGGGGTCGCAAAGAGTCGGACACGACTGAGTGGTTT
>NW_011446364.1:0-685 GCF_000754665.1 Bison bison bison | reverse complement strand
TTTAACTCTAAACCATGTGGTTTTACTGGTGGCATGTCTTAACATGTAGAACAATTTAACAAGAAATTGGGAAAGCTAAATGTGTTGACTAGAGAACAATTTTTAGAAAAGGATTCTGATGCATTTAAATAGCATCTGTGGGGATTTTCTCACAAAGTCCTCTCTCATCTGCCAGCTGGAAGAAGCAATTGATTAGTAAGGATTATACCATGTCAGTAATTTATCGAGCACCTACCATAAGCCAGCCACTTGAGATATATTCTTTCCAATCTTTATGTGACAAGCAGACTCTTTTGACCTGGTTTTCACGAACATATCAGGATGCTGGTTATGAGGATAGCCAATGTGTGCCAAACCTACTGTGTCTACCTACGCCCTCACCTGGTTGGAAATCATGATGAAAGACTGAGAGATTAATAAACAGAGTGGAGGCACCACCTTCTAGCCTCAAGCCCAGTGAAATGTGGAGTGTGTTCTCTGACACCCTACCCACATTCCTGGTCAGATTGTGCAGAATCACTTGCTTCATGAACCATCTTCTTCTCTCACCTTGGTCCCAGCTCCCCTCTGCATTCCTGGCCTGGGTGATCTGAAGGAGCAGGAGCAGATGTATGGGAAAGAGCGGAAAGTCAGCTTCCCCTTCCCCACTGTTCCCTGAAGCCATATAGTTACTTACAATATTATA
>NW_011446363.1:0-685 GCF_000754665.1 Bison bison bison | reverse complement strand
TTGTTTTTTTTTTTTTTTTCCTGAAGGAAGATCTTATGTCTACAAGTTTACCATTGACGGAGCTTCATTTTCTTGGCCCATGTGACATGCTCATTTGAAGAAACAACATCCACACCAGGTTCCTCGGAGCTAAAAATCCCCAACACTGATGCTTTTCCACTGACGGAGCGTCCTGTTAGGCCCCAGGTTGTCCTAGTTAGTAACAGAAAGGACATTCGAGATTGTGGCTTTCCCTAGCAGCTTTTGTTTTGCTTGAAATTTATAGTTTCCTTTCTCTTTTATATCATACTCTCAAATTCTTCTAAATATTGTATCACTTCTATGGAACTGTGCTTTTTTTTTTTCTAGACATATCTCTCTAGAGCCCTTTCTTTATGCTGCAGTCTCAACTGGGTATTAGAACTTCCAGGCATCTATCATAGTGGCGCTCCCTTGTATTGTTTTTAGGGAGGACACACACCGCTCTCTGCATCCTAAATCTTCCTCTTTCTTGGTTCATCCCCTTATTTTACTGAAGTATCTATTCAGCTTCCAAAGAAAAAGTAAGTCAAGGGAAGGTAAATCCTTGTAAGTTCCGATGTGGGCCTTCTTCCACTCTTGCTGATAACAGTTTAACCAGCAATAGAATTCTTGGCTAGAGATCATTTTCTTTCAGAACTTAGAAGGTATCACCCTACTGATTTTA
>NW_011446362.1:0-685 GCF_000754665.1 Bison bison bison | reverse complement strand
TTTTTTTTTTTTTTTTGCTGTGCTGTGCTTAGTCGCTTAGTTGTGTCTTCTTGCGACCCCATGGACTCTTTGCAACCCCGTGGACTGTAGCCCCCCAGGCTCCTCTGTCCATAGGGATTTGCCAGGCAAGAATACCAGAGAGAGTTGCCATACCCTCCTCCAGGGGATCTTCCCAACCCAGGGATCTAATCCAGGTCTTCTGCATTGCAGGTGGATTCTTTATGGCCTGAGCCACTAGTGTCTGAGAAAGTTGATGGAGGAGGTACTAACAAATCTTCGAAACAACCTTTACCCGTTTCCCTGTGCCCTTTCATTACTGGCCTCCTTCAATCCCCCTACAGCTTTCTTCTGTCTTTAGCTGAAGATACTATTAATCTTTGGTAGTGACTCAGGGAGTTACTCAGCTTGTTTCTTCTTTTGTTCATTTGTTGCAAGGGGTTTCAGCCAAGAACTCATAAGGGAAAAGTTGTGCCTTTTCACTGGTGGTGACATGGGTTATTTATACCCATTTTACAGATGAAGACAATTGAGGTCTCAGAGAACTCAAGCTTAAATTCTTCGTGTTTTCAACTACATTAAAAGTTCTTATCTGTGGCCCCCCAAAATATTGCCTGCCATTTCAGTAAACAAAGGATATCTGCCTACCATCAGCTGTGGCAGTTGCCCGTTGAAGGTACACGCTGAA
>NW_011446361.1:0-685 GCF_000754665.1 Bison bison bison | reverse complement strand
GTTAGCTCTTCCTTTTACATTGTTTTCATGCCATCCCCGATATTCCCTGCACACACACACACACACACACAAACACACCATTCAGGCCTTAACACAATCACTAATATAAACGTGATGAAGGACACGTGCAAGGCCAAAGTCTGCAGCATGCTGCTCAAGGCTTCCGTCCGACTTGATAAATTAACGCTTTTGAGGGACAGTTGATGGTTATGTTAAGTATAAATCTATAAATCCAGACTTCATCACACCCCATTATCTTGTCCACAAGGATATCATATGTTCTGCTAAAATCCAAGAAACGCTCTATGTCATTCTTCTAGTTTGTTAGTCTAACAAAGATAGAAAAGGAGAAAGGTGTTTTGGTATGGCTAGTCCTATTGATCCAAGCCATGAGAGAACTTTGTAAAAATTACAGTTTTATATTTATATATTTCTCCTTGTACATTATTTGGTACAAGTCTGTCTTCATCTCTTCAAAATAAGAATCAACAGTCCCCTCCAGTCTATTGGCAGCTCGCTCATCTTCCAAGGTTTTGCAAATGTTACTTAACAATTATTCTCAGTGGTGCTTACAGCTTAGCTTGTTCATGTGTAAAGGATCATTCATCCAAATATTTTAAAAATATTGATATTTTAGGCTTGAATCAACTCATAATTAAAATACATAGTTGCTCAAATTTTTCTT
>NW_011446360.1:0-685 GCF_000754665.1 Bison bison bison | reverse complement strand
CAACCAGTCCATCCTAAAGGAGATCAGTCCTGGGTGTTCATTGGAAGGACTGATGTTGAGGCTAAAACTCCAATACTTTGGCCATCTGATGCGAAGAGTTGACTTATTTGAAAAGACTCTGATGCTGGGAAAGATTGAGGGAGGGAGGGAGAAGGGGACGACAGAAGATGAGATGGTTGGATGGCATCACCAACTCAATGGACATGGGTTTAGATGGACTCCGGGAGTTGGTTGATGGACAGGGAGGTCTGGCGTGCTGCAGTTCAGGGGGTTGAAGAGTCAGACACGACTGAGCGACTGAAATAACATGAACTAAGAACTGATTTTAAAGATAAACATTTGCCATCAACTCGAGGCTATGAAACACTGACTCTGAACCATGATTAAGAGAAATTCCACAGGCTTCTCAAAAGAAATTCATTCTTCTAATCAGTAGACTTGTATTACTCAATTATTATATTAATTTGAATTTCATCAATGAAAAATTTGTGAAAATTTGTTTTTCTGTTTTCTGTTCTGTTTTCTGTTATGTATCTCAGACATCCTTGACTTCCATTTTTTGCCGACAAAGCCTAAAACGTTTTATCTAGCCCTTTACAGAAAGTTTGCCAACTCCTGTATTAGAATACTAATTTGAATAATAACAAAGAATGCAAAGGCTTTTAGGAAACAAGAAAATCAAAAT
>NW_011446359.1:0-685 GCF_000754665.1 Bison bison bison | reverse complement strand
TTGCCATTTCCTTCTCCAATGCATGAAAGTGAAAAGGGAAAGTGAAGTCACTCAGTCGTGTCTGACTCTGAGCGACCCCATGGATTGCAGCCTACCAGGCTCCTCCGTCCATGGGATTTTCCAGGCAAGAGTACTGGAGTGGGGTGCCATTGCCTTCTCCGACACCAAAGGGGTAGGTCATGGCAAACCAGCCAAACGTCTAATCATTCAGTCATTTCTTGAACAAGCATTTACCAGGGCAGGCCCTAGAGGTTCAGAGGCTGACAGGGCACCTTCCCTACCCTCATCCTATAAGTTCTGAAATGAGAGGTGGGCACCTCAACTGCCAACAGGACAGTGTAATCAAGAACTGTGCAGCTATCTACAATGGACTGATGGAGCCCCTGGAGAGGGAGCTGTCAGTTCTACATGGGGAAATCAGGAAATGTTTAGACAAGGCCACCTTTGAAATAATCTTGAGAAATAATCAGGTTCTTGCTTTTCAGAGTTGTGGTGATGATTCATTGTGATGGACAGACATGCAACAACTAGCCCATGGCACTGGGCATGGGGAAGGTGTTCAGCCAATGGCAGCAATAATAATGTGAATATTACTGTATGAGTGTAGTGGTTTGTGAGTGAGTTTAATGACTGGTACAATTAAAGAAGAACGGGAAGAAAATAATATCTAGGCTACATTCACAAT
>NW_011446358.1:0-685 GCF_000754665.1 Bison bison bison | reverse complement strand
CCATAGACAGCAGCCCACCAGGCTCCTCTGTCCATGGGATTCTCCAGGCAAGAACACTGGAGTGGGTTGCTATTTCCTCTCCTATAGTGCCCATAAAAACCTTCAAATTGCCCAACACTCCACCCTAAGGCCACGGCACTGTGTGTAAGGGAAGCAGGGAAGCACTGGCCTGGGTATCTCAGTGTAAAGGGTGTTAGACCTACTCCCACTCATCATTATCACCAATACATGTCTATTGAGCACCATGGGAAGCAAGGAACTCCAGTGGACATTGATGGTCTTGCTTCTCCATCATCTATTCCCATTTCCATCTTCCCTCGAGAGTCATCATTTTTCTACACTCAGTTTAAGTAGTTTGGGTAGGTTTGGCCCAGGAGAAGCACATGCTTCAGGTCTGACTAATGAAAGTACAGCCTCCCTATGGCCATAGTGATTGTTCAAGGATGGACACAGGACCAAACAAGCTACTGTTAGCCCCGCTGGTTCTTCTGCTAGTTTTACAGAAAAAACATGCAGGGAGATCATCTATACAGAGATGCCCAAGGAGCCCCAGATGTTAGAGTCTTTACAGACCAGGCTCCAGGCGGGTAAGTGAAGATGAACCCAGCCCCAGAACCTTCTAACAACAATCATCTAAGGAACCCCAAGCAAGCAATGCCTAGCTAAGCCCAGTCAACCCTCAGAT
>NW_011446357.1:0-685 GCF_000754665.1 Bison bison bison | reverse complement strand
GGTTATAGCCTATTGAAGCCTAGTTAGAGATATGTGTATCCTCAATGTGAAGGAGCTTCAAATGGGGGGGAAGCAGTATTGTGTACACAATACAGTATTTGCTTATATAGGGATTTTCCTAAGCATCTCTCTGTAAATATTCAAACCTTTTCTACTTTCCAGCTCCAATCCAAATTCATTCTTTCTTTACTCAAGCTTTCTTACTTCCCATTCTCTATTTAGGGTAATGCAACATAACTCCTCACTGCGCTACTGAAACTACACTGCTGACTTCTAACTGCCTGGTTTCCTAACTGCAAAGAATAAGAATCTTGATTGACACATTGTGATATACAAGTAATATCACAATTTAAATGTCATATATAAAACATGTGCACAACTTTTAAAGATATGATAACTAAACATTAGCTACTAAACCAAAAGTTTGTAAAACTCAGGAAGAATTGGCAGAATGTATTAAATATAAGGTAGCAATGTGCACAGCATAAAATAAATAGCAAGTAAAGCATGTATGTGTTAAATATAGAAAGGCAAGGAAGGACCATGAGATACTGAATATTCCTAAGGCACCTGAGACTAAATATGCCAGAGGCACTACAGTGCATAGGACACACCAGTACTAATGTGTGCACGCTCAGCCGCTAAGTCGTGTCTGACTGTGACTCCACAGACTGTAACCCACCAG
>NW_011446356.1:0-685 GCF_000754665.1 Bison bison bison | reverse complement strand
TTTCCTTTGTTTCCGCATTCTTTCACTTTTCTGTGTAAACTTATTCTTTGGCTAAAGATTTTCCACAGACGAAAGGCAGGCAGTGGACATAGAGAAGGACCGTAGTGCTCTGTTCTGTTTCACAGTCACCTCTTTGACTTCATCTACTTCATCTCTGCCCTTTGTTTTCCTCTTTGTTCGTGCTCTCAAGTCATACCAGCCTCCTTCCTGTTATTCAGACACCAAGCATCTTCTTGTGCCAGGACCTGCACACCTGTCTGTATTTCAAATACCTTAATACTCACTCACCTCTTTCAGGTCTACTCAAATGTCACCTACTCAGGAAACTGCTCCTGGGGCTCCTGTCTAAAATTTCAACTTCCCTTTCCCTAACAATTTTAATTCCCCTTCCTTGATTTATTTTTCTCAAAAATACCATATATTTTATCTTTTAAATTTTGGTTATCATCATTCTCTCCTGGGTTACAGATGATCTTCATGGATCCTAAGCATTTTTGCTTTCGTGAGACTCTTGTTGCACCAAAAATATGAAAAATGGACTCTATTGGTATAAACACAAATATAATCCAGGCTTGATTCATTATTTTATATTCTTTTACTTCTGGTTTTATTTTTATTTTTTAAATTAATTTTATTTTTAAACTTTACATAATTGTATTAGTTTTGCCAAATATCAAAATGAATC
>NW_011446355.1:0-685 GCF_000754665.1 Bison bison bison | reverse complement strand
TTTTTTTTTTTTTTTTTTTTTTTCTGGCTTCTTTCACTCAGGATAATTATTTTTAAATTCATTCACCTTGTAGACACTATCAGTACTTAATCTCTTTGACTTGATTAGTATTATTCCACTGTATATTTAACTAGTTTCTGATGATGGGCATTTGAATTATTTATAGTGTTTGACTATTACAAATGAAGCTATTATTAAGATAAAAGTATTTGTATGAACATGTGATTTGATTTCTTTTCAGTAAATATTTGGGAGTGAAATGAGTGAATCATGCAATACCTATGTATTTAATTTTTTAAGTAATTGCCAAACTGTTATCCAAAGTAGTTGTAACATTTTTTATTCCCAAAAAGAATGAATTCCCAACAGTAGTGAATAGTGAGTCCTAGTTTCTCCTCACCTTATAAGCATGTGATAAGGTCAAGTTTGTATTGCTTCTTTTATCTTTTCTTTCTTTTCTCTTTTACTTTCTCACTTTCTTTCATCTCTAATTTACATTTCTCTGATAACTAGCAATGCTGAATATGCTGTTATATGCCATATGTATATCTTCTTTGATAAGGTGTCTGCTCAAAATCTTTTTCCATTTTTTTTTCAGGTTGTTTTCTTATTTTTGAATTGTAAGTATTTTTTATATATTCTAGATAGGATTTTTATCAGATGTATGATTTTAAAATATTTTTTC
>NW_011446354.1:0-685 GCF_000754665.1 Bison bison bison | reverse complement strand
CAAAGCATTGAATACCATAAAAAACAATGGCATCAAAAAAAGTTTTCAAAATATGCTTTCCTATGGCTACTTCTTTTATTTTCAATTTTATTCAAAACTATGATTTATCCCAGCAAAAGAGAAGGTAAGCAAAGGAAATGGTACATGGGTAAAATGCAGAGACCCAGTTTCCAAGAGTCCTTTCCCAGGGAGTTGCACAGAATGCATGCAATTCCTTCAGAAACAGACAATGTCTATGAAGGGCCTTCTACCAGGGCCCTTTTGAGACTTCAGTTCATTTGAGACTGAGTGCCCAAGATTTTTCCTGAGGACTGCTTATGTAATCTCCCTCTGCCTAACATGTAGCAAACTTCCAGACACCAGAAGGGCAGTTCTCAACATAAAATAAATTGTGTGCACTGACAATGCAGGCACAGAGTGCTATGTTATAACTTAGGAAAAAATTTTACATCAGAGCAGGAGAATGCAAACCGCTCAAGTCACAGATTTTAGCCCAGGACCCTACTGGCAATTAAGACTGTGTAAAGATGGTGATCCCAAGCCTGTTACAGTAACTCTTTTCTCTCTCTCTCTCTCTCTCTCTCTCTCTCTCTTTCTCTGTCTCTCTCTCTCTCTGTGTGTGTGTGTGTGTTATTCACTCCGTCATATCTGGCTCTTTGCAACCCCATAGTCCTGGCAGGACTGT
>NW_011446353.1:0-686 GCF_000754665.1 Bison bison bison | reverse complement strand
TCATTTGCCTGCTGACCATCTGTATGTCTTTCTTGCAAAAATATCTCTGTAGATCCTCTGCCCACTTTGCAATCAGGCTTTTTTTTTTTTTTTTTGGTTTTGAGTTGTGTGAGTTATTTCTGTATGTTGGATATAAATCCCTTATCGGATGTATCATTTGCAAATATCTTCTCCGATTCAGTAGGTGGCTGTTTTTTGTTTGTTTGTTTGTTTGTTTTTGATAGTTCCCTATGCTAAGTGAAATAAAGCAGACAGATAAAGACAAAAAGACAAATAGTATATGATTTCACTTATGTGTTGAATCTAAAATACAAAAGAAATGAACAAAAAAGAAACAGTTATAGATACAGAGAGCAAACAGGTGGTTGCCAGAGAGGAGGGGACTAGCAGGAGGAAAGAAATAGGTGAGGGAGATTAAGATGTAGAATGTTACAAAATAAATGAGTCATGGATATAAAATATCCAGTGTGGGAAATACAATGAATAAGTATGTAAGATCTTTGTATGGTGACACATAGTAAGTAAAAGTATCATGGTGATCAGTTTGAAATGTATAGAAATATCTAATCACTATGTTGTATAACTGGAGAAGGCCATGGCACCCCACTCCAGCACTGTTGCCTGGAAAATCCCACGGACGGAGGAGCCTGGTGGGCTGCAGTCCATGGGGTCGCGAAGAGTCGGAC
>NW_011446352.1:0-685 GCF_000754665.1 Bison bison bison | reverse complement strand
TTGGAGAAGGAAATGGCAACCCACTCCAGTGTTCTTGCCTGGAGAATCCCAGGGACGGGGGAGCCTGGTGGGCTGCCGTCTATGGGGTTTCACAGAGTTGGACATGACTGAAGCGACTTAGCAGCATCTTATAACTGAAAGCTTTTACCTTCTACCAAGTGCTCCCTGTCCCCTCAACATGCCCCAGGCCCTGGCAACCACTTTTCTACTCTGAGTCTGACTTTCTTTTAAGAATCCGATTATAATCAATATTAAACAGTATTTGTCTTTCTCTGTCTTATTTCACTTGGCATAATACCCTCAAGGTCCACCCATGCTGTTGCAAATGGTGTATATTATAGTATTTATTATCATTTTTAAGGGCAACAAACAGTAAATTAAAAAGTAATATACATATATCTCATGTATATTACTCTCATATATCTCATAATATCTCATATATCTCACTGCAGTAAGCTTTTCTTATACATCGTTTTTACTTAGCTCTGAAAGCAATGCTATTTGCCTATTTTACGTGTAAGGAAACGAAGAGTAGGAGGAGTTGAACAAATGGGTCAAGGTCAGATAGCTCATTAGTAGCAGAACACTCAGGAATCCAAATACCTGTCTCTGACTACAAAGCTTACGTTCGTAAACCTCTTTGTGTATTTAACTCTTGCAGCTTTTCTCAACCTATAAAATAGTT
>NW_011446351.1:0-685 GCF_000754665.1 Bison bison bison | reverse complement strand
TGGATTAATTTGTACTAGAGGTAGGTAGGTGAGGGATCAGAAAAGCTGGTAATTTTTCCCAAAGAAGAAAGGAACAATGGGACACCTAGGTTGTATACTGATTGTAATTAATATATGTTTTAAGAAGCTTGAGAGAAAGAGTAAGAGAGAACAAATATGTGCATATGTAATAGAGGAGATCTTCAAATTTATAATTTACTTTACTGATATTAAATAATATAATTTTTATGTTTATCATCATGCTGTTCTTTGACTCATATTACAGACACTGGAAACATTTATGTTTTTCATTTTTGCTTTCTGAACTTCTGCAGAGATATGTTATGTCTCAGAAAAAGTTTATCCCTACACACTAATGGTACATATCTCAGTGATGCAAAACAACTAAGGCATGTATGTGACTGGGAGTTTTCATGGTTAAAAACTCCTCCTTGACATGTAGGTTGAAATGAATGGGTTCGGAACTAATGAAGGATGTAGTCTAGTCAAATGCTTTATCAAAAGGCAATTTTGCATGACTGCGATGGTATGGAAGAAGAGTGACTGATTTTTATTTTTTTAGTTTTTGTTGGCTATCAGTGATGCATAGGTAAATGATGTCCCAAGACTGAATAGGGTGCTTTAAGAGACAAAAGGGACTTTAAAGACCATATAGTCCAAACCACTTATTTTAGAGATATAAAAC
>NW_011446350.1:0-685 GCF_000754665.1 Bison bison bison | reverse complement strand
TATATATATATATGTTGGAGAAGGAAATGGCAACCCACTCCAGTATTCTTGCCTGGAGAATCCCACGGATGGAGGAGCCTGGGAGGCTACAGTCCATGGGGTCGCAAAGAGTCGGAAACGACTGAGCGACTTCACTTTTCACTTTCATATATATATGTATATGTGTGTGTGTATATATGTGTGTATATATATATATATATATGATTTAATGATTTTGACAAAATGCCAAAGGGAGAAAATTCTGTAACTTATCCTTTTTTAACACTGACTTGTGAGGTGGTCTCTTTCCTCTGCATTTTATTAGGTTTAAGGGAATAAGCAAACTAATCCAAGCTGACATTGTAATGTCCCTCTACAGAAGCAACACATTTACATTTGAGTTCATTTATTTAGTAATATTTAGTAAACACCCATTAGGTACCTAGCACTATGCTTAACAAAGAAGAAACTAAATGAATATAAAATACAAAATAACAACAGCATTGCTGCAGGGAAGTTCTTTCTTAAAGAGTCTCACAAAATGGAAGAACTTTTTAAATACAAAGAAAGGAAGATCTCGGTACACAGCACAGTTGAAAAGTAGTAGAAAAGGTGGGTGAAAAAGATTTGTTTACACTCAAATTTTGTTACTTGCAGTGGTTATGCTCTATAAAGTCACTGCAAACACAGTGAATACTGAATCATT
>NW_011446349.1:0-686 GCF_000754665.1 Bison bison bison | reverse complement strand
GTTGGATGGCATCACTGACACAATGGACATGGGTTTGGGTGGACTCTGGGAGTTGGTGATAGACAGGGAAGACTGGTGTGCTGTGGTTCATGGGGTCGCAAAGAGTTGGACATGACTGAGCAACTGAACTGAACTGAACTGAAAGTATTCTAAAGATGAGAAGCTTTGAGAAGGTAACTAAGAGAGTCACTGACTTAATGATAGTTCGTCTTAGAATTTTTCCACTTCACGATAGTGCAAAGCAATAGTCATGCAGAAGAAAATGTACTTTGAATTTGGATTTATTTTCCTGGGCTGGTGATATGCCGTGATGACCCTGTCTGGTGATGCTGGGCAGTGGCAGTGACCCATAGTTCCCCACCAGCCATGTGATCATGAGGGACAACAGCTAATATACTTACGACCACCCTATATCCACACAATCAACATTTTCCTCACCTTCAGTACTGTAGTCTGTCTATAAATTTTGTGAGATAGTCAATACTTTATTATACAGTAGGCTTTGTGTTAGATGATTTTGCCCAATTGTAAGGCTAATGTAAGTGTTCTGAGCATATTTAAGGTGGGCCAGGTTAAGCTATGGTATTCGGTAGGTCAAACATATTGCATGCATTTTTGACTGATGGTATTTTTCATTTATTATGGGCTTATCATTGGAAAAGACTCTGATGCTGGGAGGGATTGGG
>NW_011446348.1:0-686 GCF_000754665.1 Bison bison bison | reverse complement strand
TTGCTTGTTTTTTTTTTAATTTTTTTTTTTTTTCTAATTTTATTTTATTTTTAAACTTTACATAATTGTATTAGTTTTGCCAAATATCAAAATGAATCGGTTATTTGTTTAAAATATAGCAGTGTGTACACGTCGACTACTCCTTAAAGTAGTTGACAACAAACTCGGAAAGATGGACACTAAATGCTGCTGTACACCTTCCCTCAAAGCCTTATCTTCATGGACTCAGAAATAGCTCAACCACGGTGAAACTGTTTTTGTCGATTAGCGTTATCAGTCTGAGCTATAAACTGATAGAAGAATTTGGAGACGTTAAAGAGGCAGAGATTGAAATTTCATACTGTTAGGTTCCAATGTTTGGCTTACTTGGGAGGTTCAATTTTTCATCTGTCGATTTTCAATCATCACCTTGATTTAACAAGTCTTGCAAAAAATTATTCATCTTTGTGTGAGAACTCTATTGAGGATGGTTGACACATGCTTGTAAAGCATATCAGCATAAAAATGAGGTGGCTCATGCATGTAGCAATACTCCAACTTGTTTTCTTGAAGCAATACTTCTCTGACTAAGGAGAGACTCATCACTTTACCATCTCATCTTAATTAACTCATATTTTCATTTCAGTTAAAAGCAAACAAATCACAATCTGGCCACCCTGGGAATGGATGTGTCTCAAATAAGATGC
>NW_011446347.1:0-686 GCF_000754665.1 Bison bison bison | reverse complement strand
GTTTGCGGTGATCCACACAGTCAAAGGCTTTGGCATAGTCAATAAAGCCAAAGTTGATGTTTTTCTGGAACTCTCTTGCTTTTTTGGTGATCCAACAGATGTTGGCAATTTGATCTCTGTTTCATCTACCTTCTCTAAATCCAGCTTGAACATTGAGAAGTTCTTGGTTCATGGATTGTTGAAGCCTGGCTTGGAGAATTTTGAGTATTACCTTGCTAATGTATGAGATGAGTACAATTGTGCAGTAGGTTGAACATTCTCTGGCATTGCCTTTCTTTGGTACTGTAATGAAAACTGACCTTTTCCAGTCCTGTGGCCACTGCTGAGTTTTCCAGACTTACTGTATTATTGAGTGCAGCACTTTCACAGCATCATTTTTTAGGCTTTGAAATAGCTCAGCTGAAATCCCATCACCTCCTCTAGCTTTGTTTGTAGTGATGCTTCCTAAGGCCCACTTGACTTTGCACTACAGGATGTCTGGCTGTAGGTGAGTGATCACACCATCATGATTATCTGGGTCACTGAGATTTTTTTAAAATAGTTCTTCTGTGTATTTTTGCCACCTCTTCTTAATATCTCTGCTTCTGTTATGTCCATACCATTATGTCCTTTTTTGTGCCCATCTCTGCATTCAATGTTCCCTTGGTAGCTCTAATTTTTTTTTTTTTTTTTTTTAAGCCATTTCT
>NW_011446346.1:0-686 GCF_000754665.1 Bison bison bison | reverse complement strand
TGTGTGACCCCATGGACTGCAGCCTACCAGGCTCCTCCGTCCATGGGATTTTTCAGACAAGAATACTGGAGTGGGGTGCCATTGCCTTCTCCGAGAGGAGCCTGGTGGGCCACAAACAGTCCATGGGGTTGCAAAGAGTCAGACACGACTGAGCAACTGAGCACAATACTCCAACGTGAGATAGCCAAATTTTAAGAAAGCAAAATGAAATGAAAAAAGAAAAAGTTCCTGACATTTAAGAATATGAATAAGGAAATTGGGTTGAGCATAAAATACAGGCATAAAGGAATGAAATAAGAGGAGACAGAAAGAACAGAGTATTAACCACATACATGACTCACATATGCACACACACGTGTACATACATTCTGTGGCTTTTTCAGAAGGATGACACTTCAATGAATCAACTTCTTATATACTATTATTCAGGGAATACGACATTAAACTGAAAACTTTTCAGCACCTGACCCACTCTCTGGGGAAGAATGAGACAGTATCATGCATATATTTGGAAACATTGTTATTTATATTTGTACACAACACATGCTTATACTTCATAGCTTACATCCTTTTGAGGATTTTTCCAACAGTTTTAACAGGTAGGGAGAAAAAAAAACTAGCTTTGAAAGTGAAGGAAGAACCGGTAACTAGTCTGCAAACTGAGCTTCAAGCCCCACGGGCAGCCC
>NW_011446345.1:0-686 GCF_000754665.1 Bison bison bison | reverse complement strand
TGACCCGTTCTCCTACAGAGCGATCTGTTGGGAGTTCAGAACTCCCGACAGATCAATTTCTAACTTGGTTAGAGATTTCTAATTTGGTTAAACCACTCAGGGATGAGAGAAGAGACAGAGCCCTTGCCTTTGTAGAGCATGCTATTCAGTAACCAATTTCCTTGCTTGAAGGTAAGGCCAAGGGTGTTAAGCGCTGTTTGTTTAGTCATCTATGAATCATCTTTCTCAGCTCTCAGCCCACACTGCCAAGGAAATTTTATTTGAAATTTCCAACAGTCTCAGCCTTGGGCAGCACATAAACATAGAAGAGAGAAATGGACAAAAATGCAGTTCTAGAACTTCCAATATCTCAGTACATTGGAAAATCGAACCCTCTAGGCACTATTTAGAAAGCATTCATTCAGGAATTCATCCTCATATTTAAACTGAACTATCTACTTCCTTGTCTTGTCAGAATTAGTCTCAAAGTTAGTAGGACTTGGGAGGCCAAGTAATATTCTATTCATGCCAGAGTTGCAAGCATTAACAAATCCTTCAGTGCCCAATAGGCCTGAGTTCAAAATCCTTAAGCAAGAGACTTCACTGGTAGTCTATTGACTAAAGTTCCATGCTGCCAATGCAGGGGGTTGTGGGTTCGATCCCTGGTTGGGGAGCTAAGATACCACATGATTCCCGATTAAGGATCT
>NW_011446344.1:0-686 GCF_000754665.1 Bison bison bison | reverse complement strand
CATCCATGGGATTTTCCAGGAAAGAGTACTGGAGTGGGGTGCCATTGCCTTCTCCGAGTTCTGATCTACGTGAGTCTATTTCCCAGAGCTGTGCCTACTCTTCTGTCTTGTATAATACCTTAGAAATAATGCCCTGGCAATTTTATGAGCGCCTAGAATGTGCCAGGCATTTCACCCACATTATCTCAAATACATGCAGCCCTGCAAAGTAGGTATTATAGGCTCCATTTTATATATTTGGAAAAGTTAAGACCCAAAGTCACAGAGCTAGTAATGGGGAAAGCTGACATTTGGACAAAATTCTGTAAGTTTCCAAGTCGATGTTCCTTCTGAAAATAATACAAACAAAAATTAGAATGATATTTTGTTGTTGTTGTTCAGTTGGTCAGTTGTGTCTGACTCTTTTCGACCCCATGGACTGTAGCACGCCAGGCCTCCCTGTCCATCACCAACTCCCGGAGCTTACTCAAACTCATGTCCATTGAGTCAATAATGCCATGCCACCATCTCATCCTCTGTCGTCCCCTTCTCCTCCCGCCCTCTATCTTTTCCAGCATCAGAGTCTTTTCCAATGAGTCGGCTCTTCAAGTCAGGTGGCCAAAGTATTGGAGCTTCATTTTCAGCATCAGTCCTTCCAATGAATATTCAGGACTGATTTCCTTTAGGATGGACTGGTTGGGTCTCCT
>NW_011446343.1:0-686 GCF_000754665.1 Bison bison bison | reverse complement strand
TGTCCAGGGGATTCTTCAGGTGAGAATATTGGAGTGGGTAGCCATTTCCTTCTCCAGGGGATCTTCCCGACCCAGGGATCAAACCTAAGTCTCCTGCTTGCAGGCAGATTCTTTACCATCTGAGCCACCAGGGAAGTCCAAATGTGCCCACAATTAAAAGTTAAATTACATAAATCTGCAATTCAATAAAGCATGTTAAAAGCAAAGTTACTACAACTGGATATTCACATGCAAGAGAATGAAATTGAATCCCTACCTCAGGCTACATACAAAAATTGACTTGAAATTGATCTAAAGCCTAAATGTAAAAACTAAAACTATGAAACTGTTAGAAGAAAACATCAGAATAAATCTTCATGACCTTGGATTTGACAATGGGCTCTTAGTTATGACACAAAAAGTACAAGCAATTAAAATAAAAGGATAAATTGAATTCTTTCAAAATTAAAAGCTTTTGTACATCAAAGGACACTATCAAGAAAGTGAAAAGAAAACTCACAGAATGGGAGAAAATATTTGCAAATCATATGCAGGATAAATCCAGAATATATAAAGAACTCTTATAATTCAATAACAAAAAGACAGACAACTCAGATAAAGAATGAGCAAAGGATTTGAACAGACATTTCTCCAAAGAAGATATCAGTTCAGTTCAGTTGCTCAGTCGTGTCTGACTCTTTGCAACC
>NW_011446342.1:0-686 GCF_000754665.1 Bison bison bison | reverse complement strand
GTTGGGAAGATCCCCTGGAGATGGAAATGGCAACCCACTCCAGTATTCTTGCCTGGGAAATCCCATGGATAGACGAGACTGTTGGGCTACAGTCCATGGGGTCAATAGAGTCAGACACAACTTAGTGACTAAACCACCACCATAGGTATGTGTAAATGCCTTCAAGTTAACTTTACTCAGTTGTCATTGAGAGGCTGCCTGAACCCACATCCAAATCCCAGGTGTCTTAGAAAAAAAGGCTTGTACTTTGGACCTGAAATTAACAAAACCCTTGTGCCACCAAGTTTTACACACTGGGTTCCCCCGAGGCCGGATACTGTCTCACCCTGTGAGAGTCAAGGAAATACATAGACAACGCTATTTGTCCAAACAAACAGTCATTTAGAGCCAGAAGGGCTGGGTTACAGACCATCTTCTGCCACATCGTCCCTGTGTGATAGGGGGAAGCTTCCTTGATTTCTCTGGGCTTCAGTTCCCTCAAGTATACAGTGGGGATGATAACTACTTTGTCTACTTCATGAGATTCTGATGAGAAGCAAAGTGAAAGTGAAGTCACTCAGCTGTGTCCGACTCTTTGTGACCCCATGGACTGTGGCCTACCAGGCTCTTCCGTCCATGGGATTCTCCAGGCCAGAATACTGCAGTGAGTTGCCATTTCCTTCTCCAGGGGATCTTCCCAACCCAGG
>NW_011446341.1:0-686 GCF_000754665.1 Bison bison bison | reverse complement strand
TCTGTGTGTCTCTCTCTTTCTGTCTCTCTGTCTGTGTCTCTCTGTGTGTCTCTCTCTTTCTGTCTCTCTGTCTGTGTCTCTCTGTGTGTCTCTCTCTTTCTGTCTCTCTGTCTGTGTCTCTCTGTGTGTCTCTCTCTTTCTGTCTCTCTGTCTGTGTCTCTCTGTGTGTCTCTCTCTTTCTGTCTCTCTGTCTGTGTCTCTCTGTGTGTCTCTCTCTTTCTGTCTCTCTGTCTGTGTCTCTCTGTGTGTCTCTCTCTTTCTGTCTCTCTGTCTGTGTCTCTCTGTGTGTCTCTCTCTTTCTGTCTCTCTGTCTGTGTCTCTCTGTGTGTCTCTCTCTTTCTGTCTCTCTGTCTGTGTCTCTCTGTGTGTCTCTCTCTTTCTGTCTCTCTGTCTGTGTCTCTCTGTGTGTCTCTCTCTTTCTGTCTCTCTGTCTGTGTCTCTCTGTGTGTCTCTCTCTTTCTGTCTCTCTCTAGCACACACACACACATACCCCTACTGCTGTACATTTTCACTAAATTTTAGACCCCTGTCATATTTTCTGCACATGAACAGGTACATTTAACAATACATAATGGTGATGTTTGTGTGCATGTGTCTTTCTAACAATAGTCTATTGCTCACATGATTCTGTTTAAGTCCTTAACAGCATGTACAAATCCTTTGTGGGAGATGTCTGGAGTCAAAAG
>NW_011446340.1:0-686 GCF_000754665.1 Bison bison bison | reverse complement strand
GTGTAAAAGTTTTGACAAAAGAATGGCAAAAGTGGGTACGTGGATGAATTAATAAGTTGGCTGGTATTGGAGAAAATGTTCTTCGGATGATAAAACAGTCATTCTATCTCCTTTCTCCCTTGATGCCACAAGGACTTGAAAATTAAATATTTATTTTCTCACTCCTCCACTACACTAAGGGCTGACCACAAGGCAAAGTTCTGACAAATAATAAGGCAGACGTATGATAGGGGGCATCCAGGAATGTAGCTTACTGTCTTGTACAAGAAGTCAGTATGTTGTTGGTGTTACCCCTTTCCTGCTAAACATGGATTTGATGGCTGGTGTGGTGGCAACCATCTTGTGATGACATTCAACTGATGTGACGAAAGTCAGTCCGCAAGAAGAGTAATAACAGGAACCAAGACAGAGTGAATCTGGGTATTCAGTGGCATCAGTAAGCCAGTGAATTTAAACTGACAGCCAACTCCCTTCTGACAGCTTACCATGTAAGACAACAAACTCCTGATTGTTTCAGCCATCATTCATTCAGATTTCTTTAACTCATAGCTAAACATGCTTCCAGCTGGTATTGATAATTGGATGAGGTACCTGGCATTTTATGTTTTGATTCTGGACCAGGCTGTGGGTGAATTCTGTAAGGTACAAAGGTACTGAGCAGAGGCGGGGCACACGAAGAAGCAAGG
>NW_011446339.1:0-686 GCF_000754665.1 Bison bison bison | reverse complement strand
GTTTTTTTTTTTTTCCTTTTTTTTTTTTTTTTTTTTAAATCCTTTCCTACATGATATCTGCTATTGTTTCCTGTTCTCCGAAACATTCAGGAATTAAGTGACTAAAGCGGAGAACTGTAAGCCGCCCTGGGCCTCCAATGGCCTAATCTCCTGGTGAGGCTCTGACACACATCCACACACATTCATGAGCACGCACTCCATGTGAAACCAAGGGAAAAGGAGAACAAATCCAAGTGTCCTGTGAACCCCACCCCGCCCCACAAACCCTTAACGTCTTAAATCAGAAACTAGTGTTTTGCTTTCTTGTTAAAATACAGAAAAGCCTCGATACAATACTCAGGTGGGTAAAATACTACGTCACATGAAGGTCGCCTGAGGGCCTCTATGCACCATCCCTGAAGCTCTGCCCTGAACCACCTGCTTCACTGGGGCCATGCCCACGGGCCTGTGTGCAGCTCCCACTACAGACTTTTGTCGTGTGGCTTAAGTGCTGATGGGGGGGTGGAGCAGGTGAGCAGAGAGACTGGGGGGTCCTGCCTGACTTCCTGGAACAGGCGTCCCCAGAGGGGACAGCAGCAGGCTCAGCAGGGCCCCGTGTGGCCCGAGACCCCTCACTCCCCACGCCCTCCACCCGGGTCCCTGGTTTCAGCTGGAGGGTCTCTGGAGGGGGGAAGGGATGACTCCAG
>NW_011446338.1:0-686 GCF_000754665.1 Bison bison bison | reverse complement strand
GTATCATCCAAAACAGAGAATAGATAAATCAGTCTGCAATTACCTCCCTCGCTTCCTGATTTATCTATTCTCTGTTTTGGATGATACCAGCATATCTGTCTGGTTCCCTATGTCGCCAGTACTTAGCAGAGAGCTTGGCCTACAGAGAGATTTCAGATGTCTAGCTTCCTACTGTTTTCACATTATTGCAGAGATTCACCAAAGCCGCTTCCACAGCTAGACTGTCCTTGCCCCTAGTGCCAATTTGTTTTCTTCTCTTTTGAATCAGGTGGAAACAGCAGTGAAAGATTTTGGAAACATTTTGAAGGTAAAGACAATCTTGTCCTACAGATTAAGCATGGAATGTGAGTGAAATAGAGACAGATGATTTGAAGGTCTGATTCAATGGAAGGATGAATTTTCTATTTACAGAGAAAATAATGGAAAGGGTAGTTTGGGGTCAGAGGGAGATTAGTTCAACTTGGATATCCTAAATTTGAGGCGATTATGAGACCATCTAAATGAAAACACAAAGGGGGTGGTTGTTTACTTGAGTACAGAATTTAAGGGAAAAATCAGGCTCCTAAGGAGCCAAGGGACATGGAACAATGGATTGGTTCCAAATTAGGAAAGGAGTATGCCAAGACTGTATATTGCCATCCTGCTTATTTAATTTCTATGCAGAGTACATCATGTGAAATGAGGGC
>NW_011446337.1:0-686 GCF_000754665.1 Bison bison bison | reverse complement strand
TTTTTTTTTTTTTTTTTTTTTTTTTTTTAGTTTTTGCTCATCTGAAAAGTTCTAAATGATAATCTTGGAGGGTAGAGTATCCTAGGCTACAGATTTTTCTGTTTTAGGACTTTGAATATATTTTGTCATTCTATTCTGGCCTGTGATGTTTCCGTAGAGAAATCAGCTGATAGCCTTATGGGGATTCCCTTATAATTAACTCTTTGTTTTTCTCTTGTTTCCTTTAGTATCTTCTCTTTATATTTTGTTGTTATTCAGTTGATAAGTCATGTCTGACTCTGCAACCACATGAACTGCAGCATGCCAGGCTTCCCCATCCTTCACTATTTGCCAGAGTTGGTTCAAACCCATGTCCATTGAGTCAGTGATGCCATCCAACCATCTCATTCTCTGTCACCCCCTTATTCTCTTGCACTCTTTATGTTTAACTTTTGCCATTTTTTTTTATTATAGTATGTCTTAATATAGGTCTGTTTGGGTTTATCTTGTTTGGGACCCTCTGTGCCTCCTGTACACAGGAAGATATGTTTCTTTCTTTAGGTTTGGGAAATTTTCAGGCATAATTTCTTCAAATATATTTTCAATTCCCCTTCTCTCTTTCTTCTCCTTCTGGGATCCCTATTATGTATAGACTGACATGCTTTCATAGTATCCCATAGGTCTCTTATATTGCTTTTTTTTTTTTT
>NW_011446336.1:0-686 GCF_000754665.1 Bison bison bison | reverse complement strand
ATGTAGAGAAACTACATGGGACATATGCAACAGAAGTGACATTTCAACTTAAAAACAGGGAAAATAGAACAAGGAAAGGAAAATGTTTACCTGACTATGGAAAAGAAGAAACAAGATACAGTTGCAATTAAAAAATGACTTATATAAGTTGAGCAAAATATAAATTTTTTTTTAATTTCCAAAAACTTTGATAGGACTTGAGAAATAAC
The DNA here is from genome assembly GCF_000754665.1 of Bison bison bison. NCBI lineage: Eukaryota > Metazoa > Chordata > Mammalia > Artiodactyla > Bovidae > Bison > Bison bison. The sequence goes on along the minus strand of NW_011446336.1, from coordinate 477 downwards.
TTATCACTTCAGATACTACTCTAGGGAATGATGAAAATTGCACTATGAGTGATAAAAATCTATATGATAAACAATACATTTGATTATATACTCTGCAATGAAGACAGTTTCGTATATGACTCTGTCAAAATGTTTACATGCAATATGTAAAGCCCATCGTGCCTCTGAATCTAAGTTTGCGTTAAGCATTTTTTACCGACAATCCCCCTTACTACTGTAGTTTCTCCAAAGTGAAATTAATTTAAAAATTATTTTAGAATAACAATGGCTTAAGAAAAGTTCTCTTATTTCATAATACTAAAAATAGAACATAGATTATGTGAAAATACTGACTTAGCAACTTGTGATTTTGCTGAATGATAAAAGTAAATTTTAGGGGTGAATATAAAGAATGTATGCAATATATATTTTTATTACTAATGCAAATATTTCTGGCTCCTCACTCTAGACATGCTCAAAAATAAGTTGCTATCTACT
>NW_011446335.1:0-686 GCF_000754665.1 Bison bison bison | reverse complement strand
TGGTCAGGGCCTCACGATCTCCACGGAAGTTTGTCTCCTTGTTCCCCCACCACAACCCACCTGCTGGCATCACTCTGGGCTCAGGGCCCAGTGCCCTGGGAGGGGTCCCCAAAGCTTAGTGTTGAGCACAGCCCCTGTCCGGCCATTTCTCCCAGAGCACCAGGCATCCCGGGAGTCCTTAGGGGCAGGGCATGTCTTCAATTTGTCTCTGGCCCCCTGAGGCCATGGTGGGCAGGGGCAGGGGATGGAGTGGACACAGTTTGCAACCCCCAGATGCCAACAGAAAAGTTCCCAGGGGAGGGCACCTGGCAGGATGCAGCCACCAAGGAGAGGCAAGGAGCAAAGACCTCTGTTTCTGGGATCCCAACCCTCTCGCATCTGTGTTCCATGTTTTGTCTTTAAATTTGTTCAAATGTTTAACTAAGATCCAGATTAAAAACAAAAACCATAGCACTGTATAGGAAGAGAAAGCACTGTCACTCGTCACAAACAGAACTGCAATACAAACTCTCCTGCTCACACACCCTCCCTGCAAGGCTGAGGCCCATCGGGACCCAGAACCTTGGTGGGGGCGCTCATCAGGTCCTGCCTGGTGGCCTCACCCCAAGGGCCCAGCTACACCTGGGCAGTCTCCCCTCTGTCTCCCCTGATCTCATTCCTCTGCTGTGAGTCACTGGCCTCTGGTC
>NW_011446334.1:0-686 GCF_000754665.1 Bison bison bison | reverse complement strand
GGAGTGAGATTTTGCCATTTGCAGCAACTTGGATGGACTTGGAGGGCTTTATGCTAACTGAAAAAATTCAGAGAAAGACATATACTGTATGCTGTCATTTATATGTAGAATCTAAAAGATATAACAAACTAGTGAATGTAAAGAAAAAAGAAACAGACCTTTAGACACAGAACAAACTAGTAGTTACCAGTGGGGAGAGGGAAGGGAAGATGGGGCAATTTAGGGGTAGGAGCAAAATAAAAACCCTAGTAATTAGGAGATTATGTGAAATCATAGATGAAAATTGTGAAGCACAGTAGAATTTAAAGAGTCTTTCATTTAATTAAAAAAAAGTTGGCACTATCAGGCAACCTCTTCTTTCTTGACATTCTTCCTTTGTTTTCAGTATCACCACACTTGCCTATTTTCCTATTGCTTTTCTGGCATTTTCTTCTCAATTTCTTTCATTGTTTATTTTTACTCTCTCTGTCCCTTAAGTTTAATTATTTTTTCTGTGTTTTATCCTTATTGATCTGTCCTTATCCTTTTTTTTAATACCTGTCCTTGAACAAAATTACCTAGCACTTTAGCGATCACTTTTGCCTGGAGAATTCCTAAATCTACTTAGTTACCTTTGTCTTTGCTCCTGAAATCCAGACCCAAGTTTTCAACTGCCCACAAACTCAGCATGTGATAATTTAGTTCAT
>NW_011446333.1:0-687 GCF_000754665.1 Bison bison bison | reverse complement strand
GATTCACATCCAGGTAGTCTGTAAATACAGTTCCATCGTCCCATGTTTTTTTGTTGTTGTTGTTGAGTCGCTCAGTCATGTCCGACTCTTTTGCGACCCCATGGACTGCAGCCCGCCAGGCTCCTCCATCCATGGGGATTCTCCAGGCAAGGATACTGGAGTAGGTTGCCATTTCCTTCTCCATTTTTTAAAATTACTTACTTTATTGATTTTAATATATCTATTAAAAGGGGTCTTATTTAGAAAATAACTCAAAATCCTTTTATGCAAAGTAACCAAACAACTTCTCAGTTCCTTCATTCTTTTATAAAAATGAGGTATAATTGATAAGGGTTTCCCAGGTGGCACTAGTGGTAAAGACCCCACCTGTTAATGCAGGAGGCCCAAGAGATACAGGCTTGACACCTGGGTCAGAAAGATCCCCTGGCATGGCAACCCACTCCAGTATTCTTGCCTGGAGAATCCATGGACAGTGGAGCCTGTCAGGCTACAGTCCATAAGGTCACAAAGAGTCAGACATGACTGACACGACTTAGCATGCACACATAACTGATAAACAACATTATATTAGTTTCAGGTGTACAACATAATGATTCAATATTTGTATATATTGCAAAATTTTCTTAAACACTACAATGCTACCTCTGCTTTGGAAGCTTGGAATGATGAAAGTAAAAAAAAAAATTT
>NW_011446332.1:0-687 GCF_000754665.1 Bison bison bison | reverse complement strand
GAAAGTGAAGTCGCTCAGTTGTGCCTGACTCTTTGCAACCCCATGGACTGTAGCTTACCAGGCTCCTCCATCCATGGGATTTTCCAGCAAGAATACTGGAGTGGGTTACCATTTCCTTCTCCAGGAGATCTTCCCGACCCAGGGACTGAACCCAGGTCTCCCGCATTGTAGGCAGATGCTTTACCATAGGAGACCATCTATTTCAACATTCCCTCACACCAGGACCAGTAATAGTAATAACTGTCACATGTCAGGTATTTGCTAGGTGCCAGGTAACGTGCTAAGCACTTCACAGGGATTAATTTAAGTCCTCAAAACAACCGTAGGTGGAAGAAACTGTTATTATCCAGGTTCACACAGCCACTAGTGAAACTAGAACTCAAACATCAACAAATTCACCAAGCCCCAAGGCCACACTTTTTTGCCATTCTGACATATGGTCTTCACAATTCTCCTAAACAGCTATCCTGTCCCCTCTCCTTAAATGTATCCAATAATGAGCAAATCCCTCTATTATCTGACAGCTCTTATTGCTTAAAGAAATCCAGTGGCCCCATGTTTTGTACCCTTTGGTCCTATTCTGTCTTTCAGAACTACATAGGAAGCTAATCCCTGCTCTGCTTGACATCCCTTTAAATATTTGAAACCAAGTATCAGGTCATCAGCCCCATCTCCCAGCCTCCTTTG
>NW_011446331.1:0-687 GCF_000754665.1 Bison bison bison | reverse complement strand
TTTTTTTTTTTTTTTTTTCTAATTTTAAATTTAAAAAGAATTTTTAATTACAAAACTTTTTAATTGAAATATAGTTACTTTAGAATGTTACATAAGTTACAGGTGTACAATACAGAGATTCACAAATTTTAAAGATTATTCTTCATTTATGATTATTATAAAATATTGTCTATATTCCCCATGTTAAAATATATATCCTTGCAGCTTATTTTATACCAAATAATTTGTAACTCTTAATCTCCCACCACTGTAGTGGCCTTTCCCCACTTTCCTCTCCCTACTGGTAACCACTAGTTTGTTCTTAGTACCTAGTCTCCTTCTTTTCCATTATATTCACCAGTTTGTTGTACTTTTTAGACTCCACATGTAAGTGATGTCCTACAGTATTTGTCTTTCTCTGTCTGACTTATCTCACAGCATAATGTAGGACTTGTGTCCTTGAGAAGAGTATATGTCTCCACTGATTCTCCATTAGGAAGCCATGGCTGAAGTTTAAACTTGTCTTGCATCTTTGGGCTGTCACAGATGGAAATGTCCTCAAGTCTCTTGCAGTGCCAGAACTCCATGTTCATGTGCTTATGTGCTCAGCTGTACCCAACTCTTTGCAAACCCATGGACTATAACCCACCAGGCTCCTCTGTCTTTGGGATTTTTGAGGCAAGAATACTGGAGTGGGTTGCCATTTCC
>NW_011446330.1:0-687 GCF_000754665.1 Bison bison bison | reverse complement strand
TCTTTAAAGAATTGCATGAAAGCTCCTTTTCTTTTGTTTCTGATTTATTAAATGCAACTGGAGGAGTTCTTGCTTTTGCTTTACATCTGGCATAAACACAATGTCAGTGCTCTATTCAGAACAAGAATCGCAGCGACTTCCATCCTTTAAGGCAAAAGAAGCTTCTTTGAGAGTAATAAAATACAACCAAGACACCAGGATAACCAGGAGCTAATCCATAATTGTCAGCTGAGAACATGCTAAGAAGCACATTCAGAATGACTGCTGAGGCAGCAGCATGAAAGACAGCCTCTTAGGAGTCCTCAGAGCCAGCCATGCTGTTTGAGGCTGTTCTAAGCTTAGAAGTTGTCATCTACATGGTCTTATTTAAATTAATGCATTTTATTAAACTAAATATGTTTCAATATTCAATTTTTTCCCACTTTACTGCTGACTGACTTTTACAAGGATGTCAACAAGACAAGAAAAACACGTGAAATGGGTGAGGTGATTTTGTCTTCAGCTTTATACTCGGTGACTCTATGTATTCTAAGACTGGGAATATACATATCACAGAAAAAACGTAGCTGTTTAGATTCTTCAGACCACATGAAAATGTTCCTCAGATCACTTGAAAGAGTAATAGACTCAGGATTGTTGAACAGATGAAAAAAGTTACAAGAGGAAGTGCTCTAAGATTTCTAGCAG
>NW_011446329.1:0-687 GCF_000754665.1 Bison bison bison | reverse complement strand
AGGAAGATCCCCTGGAGGAGGAAATGGCAACCCACTCCAGTGTTCTTGCCTGGAAAATACCATGGACAGAGGAGCCTGATGGGCTACAGTCCATGGGGTTGCAAAGAGTGAGACAGGACTGAGTATGTACACACTGCACCATAGAAAGTTTATACAAATATATGCATTAAACCTGTATCTGTAATAGCAAAAATATTTATAAACAAAAAGGAAATATTCTGAAACTCCATAAATAGGGATTGGTTAAGTCAAGAATTATGTAGACACTGCTTGGAAAATTATGTAGTATTGAAAGAACTTTTGAAGGTTAAATATAAAACCAAGTGTAAGCTTTATTACTAGGTGATAAATGGAGAATGTAAAACTGATTTGAAAGTAAAAATTTTCTAACAATATTTTTTCAATAAAAAGATACATTATATTTTTACATATCCAAGTATTTTTACATATCCATACCATCCACAAATCCATATGCACTTCTATGTAAATAGTATATATATATCTGAACGGTGTACAATCCTATTTTTCCCAACATTTTGTGATTTCCAAATATTTACATTTTCTACATTGAACATGTATGATTTTATCATTCAGAAAAAGCAAAGTAAACAAAATGCTACGAGAAGAAATAGGTTGTAGCAAATTTACATGGTGTTTGCATTAATTACAATAAAAGCTGTCAGTTTT
>NW_011446328.1:0-687 GCF_000754665.1 Bison bison bison | reverse complement strand
GGGACAACAGAGGATGGGATGGCTGGATGGCATCACTGACTCGATGGACATGAGTTTGGGTAAACTCTGGGAGTTGGTGATGGACAGGGAGGCCTGACGTGTTGCGATTCATGGGGTCACAAAGAGTCGGACATGACTGAGCAACTAAACTGAACTGAACTGAAGGATTTTTAGGAGTTCAACCCGAGATAGAATCGGCAAAGAAGACTCGAGTAGGGAAGTCAGTGAGAAATGTCAGGTGGCTAACTGCTGCTTTGTGACCTACAGGTATAGGTGATCCTAATATTTAAAGCCAGGGTTACCGTTCTGCAACAAGAAGAGAATTAGAGCCCGTCTACTGGGGGAGACAGTGTTGTGCAGTCGCTGTGTTGTGTCGACTCTTTGCGACTCCAGTGGACTGCCCCATACCAGTCTGCTCTGCCCTCCACTGTGTCCTGGCGTTTGCTCAGATTCGCACCCACTGAGCCGCTGATGCTGTCTTGTCTTCTGCCGTCCTCTTCTCTGGTTCTCAGTCTTTCCCAGCGTCAAGGTCTTTCCAATGCGTCAGCTCTTCGCGTCAGGTAACCAGTGTATTGGAGCTTCAACTTCCGCATCAATCCTTCCAATAAATATTCAGGGTTGATTTCCCTTAGGATTGACTGGTATGATCCCCTTGCTGTCCAAGGGACTCTGAAGAGTCTTCTCCAG
>NW_011446327.1:0-687 GCF_000754665.1 Bison bison bison | reverse complement strand
TTTTTTTTTTTCCTCCCACTTTGTCACTGGAGGCATTCCTATTGTAATTAACCCAATTTGTTATTTTTCTCTGTATACATTCTGTTCCCTGCTATCTTTATTTAAGCTATGCCTATTCTGATTCTTACTTTTTAGTTTTTAGAGTATTTGGAAATTTAGGGAAGGAGGATTACGGCAGTCCTGGACATCCTCGGGCATTTTCTCTTCTCTCTGAATCACTGTCTTTGCTGAGGATGGAGTTTTATTCTCATTAAGCTGTGGAGAAATGCCTCTTTGTGGTGCAAATGGGTCATGCTGAACAGTGGTGTTTAATTACCCTCCCACCTCCATGCAGACCCTAACACATAGACATGCTCAAAATGTTTTCACCCTCTCTTAGCTGAAGTGAGTTGGAGAGTGCCAACTCTATCCTTCTAGTTCTGGCTAAAACTGTCCTCAGAGACACACTTGCCTCCCTTCCTCACATAACCCTTATCCAATCTATCAAGAACTCCTGTTGGTTCTATCTTGAAAATTTATCCAGAAACCATTCAATTCTCACCACCTTCACTCTGCCTTCCTGGAATAAGAGTCACCTCACCTCTACCTCAAGTTGTGCTGGAGAAGACTCTTGAGAGTCCCTTGGACAGCAAGGAGATCAAACCAGTCAATCCCAAAGGAAATCAATCCTGAATATTCATTGGAAGG
>NW_011446326.1:0-687 GCF_000754665.1 Bison bison bison | reverse complement strand
GCTTTTGACTGGGGGAATTGTATCTCAACTAAAAAAACTTTAAAAGCTGCTTCAAAGGACAGCCTCTTCTGACCCCTCCACACAGTGGGTGCAGTGGGTCTTGTACAGAATCCCGTCTGCATGGAGTTTACTTTCCATGCTGGGGCTGCCTGTTAGCATGTTTTTGTCCTTCAGGGACTGTCTCCTGCAGGCGGGAGTGGGAGGCGTGGTCTGTGTGTGTCCATCAGCTAGCGTGTTGTAGGTGCTCCGCAAATGCTTGTTAAATGAGTGCAGTGCCAGTGAGGACTGATACAGGGCTCTTTCCTGGAAGAGGCCAGCAGTTCAGAGGGCCCGTCAGCCACTTACAGTAAACACAAGTCAGAGGGAAGCTGTGAAGTTCTTCAATAGAAGATTAGTGGCATCCCATAGGACACACGTGGAGAAGGGAATGGCAACCCACTCCAGTATTCTTGCCTGGAGAATCCCATGGGCGGAGGAGCCTGGTGGGCTACAGTCCATATAGGGTCGCACAGAGTTGGATGACTGAGCAACTAACACAGGGATAGAACACACTAAATGTAAATTTTAAAATGGACTTGAATTTTGTAATGTGGCTTCTTAAAGGAGATAGGGAAAGAGAAGGAAGAGATGGGGAAAAAATGAGAAACTGGTAGAGGACTAAGGGAGGGAAGGAGGGAGGAAGGGAAG